>NW_028126323.1:600000-872679 GCF_965194825.1 Balaenoptera physalus | reverse complement strand
AGCTAGTCTCTCATTGGTTCCCCGTCTTCCCGTTCATCCTCAGGACAAATTGCAACCTGTACGGAACAGGAGGTTAAAGGTGCTGTTGCTCCAAGTAGGGAGATTGCTAGTAAAGCGGCTGGAATGGCGAACCCGAGCACAAGGAGATGAGAAATGAGGTGCGTTTTAGAAACGTTTCCCGGTCACACGGTCTACCAGCTTCTGGGTTTCTCATGCATGTTTTCGATGTAGGAAGATGCCCTTGAACCTGGAGATTTGTTACCCATGCGATGGGTAGCACGCAGTATTACTTTAAAGGGTCTGCATTTGGTCACCCAACCTCACCAAACCTCTCAGCCCCAAGAGTGTCCACCCTTATGTCTCATCCAGCTGTGGGTCTAGATATGGTCAATCCAGGTTGCATCACAGCCCCTGAACGAATTGTGTAAGAATTTCTCTCTCTTTCCCTGTCTTTGTTTCATGGGTTTTTAAAAGTAATTTATTTTTATAATGGGGTTTAGCTGCTTTTCACCGCTGTGTTTATGCCGCTTTACACCCACTGGACACACTAACAGAGAGATATCAATACATAGGTTTTAACATTATTACTAGTCAGATATATTCTGGTGCGGTGAATCGGGCGTGTTGAGTCCAGTTCTCTGAGCAAGGAGTAGGTCTTGTCTATTACATATTGGGTTTATGGAACGGTACCTAAGCTAATTTGAAACTCTTGTTTTATGTATCACCCCACCTCACTTTCCCGTTAAGCAGCCATAGTGTGTTTTCTGCATGTGTGACTCTGTTCTCTTTTGTAATTCAGTTCAAGTGTAACGGTTTTTACATTCCCTCTATAAGTGACACCTTATGAGAAGTGTCCTTTTCTGTGTGACTTATTTCACTTAGAATCGTCTTACCTAAATCCACTCATCATGCTGCTACTAGCCTTATGACATTGATTTCATGGCTGAGTGATATTCCATTGTACATAAGGACCACAACTTTTTTATCCATTTTTCGCTTTCCTGGGATATTTAAGGTGGAATGAAGTGGAGGTCCTTGTCAACAGAGCAGCCCTAAACTTGGGGTGCTTGTGTCTTGCTGATTTTCAATTTTCCCACTTTATCCCCCCATGCGTGGAATTGCCCTATGCTCTCTAAGCTGTGTTTTTTAGATGTTTCAGGACACACCGTACACTTCTCCAGAGTGGCTGTTGGCAATTTACATCCCGCCCATCAGTGTAGCAAGGCTCCCATTTCTCCATGTCCTGTCCTGCATTTCTGGTTTTGACACTTTTTTCGGCATGGCCCTTTTGACCGATGGGAAGCGAGACTTCTTTGTAGCGCTGATTTGCCTTTCCAGGTTGATTGGTTGGCCAAAAAGGGCGTATGCGTTTTTTCCTGAATATATTCAGGAAAAAACGCATACGCCCTTTTTGCCCAAGGGCATCATTGTCAACGTTTTGCCGCTTTTCATGTGCTTTAAAGGCGATTCGAATCTACCTCCTGAAATCTGTTTCCTGCAATTCTGCCTTGATTTCAAATCCTCTTCTTTGCCTTCCCTCAATATATTTGTGGACGAGAGTTATCATTTATAACTCTGCAGGTTTGTGAACTGCAGTGCCCTGAAGCTCCATTTTACAAGTCGCTTTTTTGGGAGCTGGCCGCAAAAGCGCAGGATGGCTTCAGGCCCTGTTCTGGTTCTGGGGGTCAGGCTGAGCCTGTGGTTAATTCTTCTTCCTGATGGGAAAATAGAGTGACCTGTGCCTGTCCCAACACCAAGAGCTAGTCTCTCATTGGTTCCCCGTCTTCCCGTTCATCCTCAGGACAAATTGCAACCTGTACGGAACAGGAGGTTAAAGGTGCTGTTGCTCCAAGTAGGGAGATTGCTAGTAAAGTGGCTGGAATGGCGAACCCGAGCACAAGGAGATGAGAAATGAGGTGCGTTTTAGAAACCTTTCCCCATCACACGGTGTACCATCTTCTGGGTTTCTCATGCATGATTTCGATGTAGGAAGATGCCCTTGAACCTGGAGATTTGGGACCCATGCGATGGGTAGCACGCAGTATTACTTTAAAGGGTCTGCGTTTGCTCACCCAACCTCACCAAACCTCTCAGCCCCAAGAGTGTCCACCCTTATGTCTCATCCAGCTGTGGGTCTAGATATGGTCAATCCAGGTTGCATCACAGCCCCTGAACGAATTGTGTAAGAATTTCTCTCTCTTTCCCTGTCTTTGTTTCATGGGTTTTTAAAAGTAATTTATTTTTATAATGGGGTTTAGCTGCTTTTCACGGCTGTGTTTATGCCGCTTTACACCCACTTGACACACTAACAGAGAGATATCAATACATAGGCTTTAAGATTATTACTAGTCAGATATATTCTTGTGCGGTGAATCGGGCGTGTTGAGTCCAGTTCTCTGAGCAAGGAGTAGGTCTTGTCTATTACATATTGGGTTTATGGAACGGTATCTGAGCTAATTTGAAAGTCTTGTTTTATGTATCACCCCACTTCACCTTTCCCGTTAAGCAGCCATAGTGTGTTTTCTGCATGTGTGACTCTGTTCTGTTTTGTAATTCAGTTCAAGTGTAACGGTTTTTACTTTCCCTCTATAAGTGACACCTTATGAGAAGTGTCCTTTTCTGTGTGACTTATTTCACTTAAAATCGTCGTACCTAAATCCACTCATCATGCTGCTACTAGCCTTATGACATTGATTTCATGGCTGAGTGATATTCCATTGTACATAAGGACCACAAATTTTTTATCCATTTTTCGCTTTCCTGGGATATTTAAGGTGGAATGAAGTGGAGGTCCTTGTCAACAGAGCAGCCCTAAACTTTGGGGTGCTTGTGTCTTGCTGATTTTCAATTTTCCCACTTTATCCCCCCATGCGTGGAAGTGCCCTATGCTCTCTAAGCTGTGTTTTTTAGCTGTTTCAGGACACACCGTACACTTCTCCAGTGTGGCTGTTGGCAATTGACATCCCGCCCATCAGTGTAGCAAGGCTCCCATTTCTCCATGGCCTGTCCTGCATTTCTGGTTTGACACTTTTTTCAGCATGGCCCTTTTGACCGATGCGAAGCGAGACTTCTTTGTAGCGCTGATTTGCCTTTCCAGGTTGCTTGGTTGGCCAAAAAGGGCGTATGCGTTTTTTCCTGAATATATTCAGGAAAAAACGCATACGCCCTTTTTGGCCAAGGGCATCATTGTCAACGTTTTGCCGCTTTTCATGTGCTTTAAAGACGATTCGAATCTACCTCCTGAAATCTGTTTCCTGCAATTCTGCCTTGATTTCAAATCCTCTTCTTTGCCTTCCCTCAATATATTTGTGGACGAGAGTTATCATTTATAACTCTGCAGGTTTGTGAATTGCAGTGCCCTGAAGCTCCATTTTACAAGTCGCTTTTTTGGGAGCTGGCCGCAAAATCGCAGGATGGCTTCAGGCCCTGTTCTGGTTCCGGGGGGCAGGCTGAGCCTGTGGTTAATTCTTCTTCCTGATGGGAAAATAGAGTGACCTGTGCCTGTCCCAACACCAAGAGCTAGTCTCTCATTGGTTCCCCGTCTTCCCGTTCATCCTCAGGACAAATTGCAACCTGTACGGAACAGGAGGTTAAAGGTGCTGATGCTCCAAGTAGGGAGATTGCTAGTAAAGTGGCTGGAATGGCGAACCCGAGCACAAGGAGATGAGAAATGAGGTGCGTTTTAGAAACCTTTCCCCATCACACGGTGTACCATCTTCTGGGTTTCTCATGCATGTTTTCGATGTAGAAAGATGCCCTTGAACCTGGAGATTTGGGACCCATGCGATGGGTAGCACGCAGTATTACTTTAAAGGGTCTGCGTTTGCTCACCCAACCTCACCAAACCTCTCAGCCCCAAGAGTGTCCACCCTTATGTCTCATCCAGCTGTGGGTCTAGATATGGTCAATCCAGGTTGCATCACAGCCCCTGAACGAATTGTGTAAGAATTTCTCTCTCTTTCCCTGTCTTTGTTTCATGGGTTTTTAAAAGTAATTTATTTTTATAATGGGGTTTAGCTGCTTTTCACGGCTGTGTTTATGCCGCTTTACACCCACTTGACACACTAACAGAGAGATATCAATACATAGGTTTTAAGATTATTACTAGTCAGATATATTCTTGTGCGGTGAATCGGGCGTGTTGAGTCCAGTTCTCTGAGCAAGGAGTAGGTCTTGTCTATTACATATTGGGTTTATGGAACGGTATCTGAGCTAATTTGAAACTCTTGTTTTATGTATCACCCCACCTCACCTTTCCCGTTAAGCAGCCATAGTGTGTTTTCTGCATGTGTGACTCTGTTCTGTTTTGTAATTCAGTTCAAGTGTAACGGATTTTACATTCCCTCTATAAGTGACACCTTATGAGAAGTGTCCTTTTCTGTGTGACTTATTTCACTTAGAATCGTCGTACCTAAATCCACTCATCATGCTGCTACTAGCCTTATGACATTGATTTCATGGCTGAGTGATATTCCATTGTACATAAGGACCACAACGTTTTTATCCATTTTTCGCTTTCCTGGGATATTTAAGGTGGAATGAAGTGGAGGTCCTTGTCAACAGAGCAGCCCTAAACTTTGGGGTGCTTGTGTCTTGCTGATTTTCAATTTTCCCACTTTATCCCCCCATGCGTGGAAGTGCCCTATGCTCTCTAAGCTGTGTTTTTTAGCTGTTTCAGGACACACCGTACACTTCTCCAGAGTGGCTGTTGGCAATTGACATCCCGCCCATCAGTGTAGCAAGGCTCCCATTTCTCCATGGCCTGTCCTGCATTTCTGGTTTTGACACTTTTTTCAGCATGGCCCTTTTGACCGATGGGAAGCGAGACTTCTTTGTAGCGCTGATTTGCCTTTCCAGGTTGCTTGGTTGGCCAAAAAGGGCGTATGCGTTTTTTCCTGAATATATTCAGGAAAAAACGCATACGCCCTTTTTGGCCAAGGGCATCATTGTCGACGTTTTGCCGCTTTTCATGTGCTTTAAAGACGATTCGAATCTACCTCCTGAAATCTGTTTCCTGCAATTCTGCCTTGATTTCAAATCCTCTTCTTTGCCTTCCCTCAATATATTTGTGGACGAGAGTTATCATTTATAACTCTGCAGGTTTGTGAATTGCAGTGCCCTGAAGCTCCATTTTACAAGTCGCTTTTTTGGGAGCTGGCCGCCAAAGCGCAGGATGGCTTCAGGCCCTGTTCTGGTTCCGGGGGGCAGGCTGAGCCTGTGGTTAATTCTTCTTCCTGATGGGAAAATAGAGTGACCTGTGCCTGTCCCAACACCAAGAGCGAGTCTCTCATTGGTTCCCCGTCTTCCCGTTCATCCTCAGGACAAATTGCAACCTGTACGGAACAGGAGGTTAAAGGTGCTGATGCTCCAAGTAGGGAGATTGCTAGTAAAGTGGCTGGAATAGCGAACCCGAGCACAAGGAGATGAGAAATGGGGTGCCTTTTAGAAACCTTTCCCCATCACACGGTGTACCATCTTCTGGGTTTCTCATGCATGTTTTCGATGTAGGAAGATGCCCTTGAACCTGGAGATTTGGGACCCATGCGATGGGTAGCACGCAGTATTACTTTAAAGGGTCTGCGTTTGCTCACCCAACCTCACCAAACCTCTCAGCCCCAAGAGTGTCCACCCTTATGTCTCATCCAGCTGTGGGTCTAGATATGGTCAATCCAGGTTGCATCACAGCCCCTGAACGAATTGTGTAAGAATTTCTCTCTCTTTCCCTGTCTTTGTTTCATGGGTTTTTAAAAGTAATTTATTTTTATAATGGGGTTTAGCTGCTTTTCACGGCTGTGTTTATGCCGCTTTACACCCACTTGACACACTAACAGAGAGATATCAATACATAGGTTTTAAGATTATTACTAGTCAGATATATTCTGGTGCGGTGAATCGGGCGTGTTGAGTCCAGTTCTCTGAGCAAGGAGTAGGTCTTGTCTATTACATATTGGGTTTATGGAACGGCATCTGAGCTAATTTGAAAGTCTTGTTTTATGTATCACCCCACCTCACCTTTCCCGTTAAGCAGCCATAGTGTGTTTTCTGCATGTGTGACTCTGTTCTGTTTTGTAATTCAGTTCAAGTGTAACGGATTTTACATTCCCTCTATAAGTGACACCTTATGAGAAGTGTCCTTTTCTGTGTGACTTATTTCACTTAGAATCGTCGTACCTAAATCCACTCATCATGCTGCTACTAGCCTTATGACATTGATTTCATGGCTGAGTGATATTCCATTGTACATAAGGACCACAACTTTTTTATCCATTTTTCGCTTTCCTGGGATATTTAAGGTGGAATGAAGTGGAGGTCCTTGTCAACAGAGCAGCCCTAAACTTTGGGGTGCTTGTGTCTTGCTGATTTTCAATTTTCTCACTTTATCCCCCCATGCGTGGAAGTGCCCTATGCTCTCTAAGCTGTGTTTTTTAGCTGTTTCAGGACACACCGTACACTTCTCCAGTGTGGCTGTTGGCAATTGACATCCCGCCCATCAGTGTAGCAAGGCTCCCATTTCTCCATGGCCTGTCCTGCATTTCTGGTTTTGACACTTTTTTCAGCATGGCCCTTTTGACCGATGGGAAGCGAGACTTCTTTGTAGCGCTGATTTGCCTTTCCAGGTTGCTTGGTTGGCCAAAAAGGGCGTATGCGTTTTTTCCTGAATATATTCAGGAAAAAACGCATACGCCCTTTTTGGCCAAGGGCATCATTGTCAACATTTTGCCGCTTTTCATGTGCTTTAAAGACGATTCGAATCTACCTCCTGAAATCTGTTTCCTGCAATTCTGCCTTGATTTCAAATCCTCTTCTTTGCCTTCCCTCAATATATTTGTGGACGAGAGTTATCATTTATAACTCTGCAGGTTTGTGAACTGCAGTGCCCTGAAGCTCCATTTTACAAGTCGCTTTTTTGGGAGCTGGCCGCAAAAGCGCAGGATGGCTTCAGGCCCTGTTCTGGTTCTGGGGGTCAGGCTGAGCCTGTGGTTAATTCTTCTTCCTGATGGGAAAATAGAGTGACCTGTGCCTGTCCCAACACCAAGAGCTAGTCTCTCATTGGTTCCCCGTCTTCCCGTTCATCCTCAGGACAAATTGCAACCTGTACGGAACAGGAGGTTAAAGGTGCTGTTGCTCCAAGTAGGGAGATTGCTAGTAAAGTGGCTGGAATGGCGAACCCGAGCACAAGGAGATGAGAAATGAGGTGCGTTTTAGAAACCTTTCCCCATCACACGGTGTACCATCTTCTGGGTTTCTCATGCATGATTTCGATGTAGGAAGATGCCCTTGAACCTGGAGATTTGGGACCCATGCGATGGGTAGCACGCAGTATTACTTTAAAGGGTCTGCGTTTGCTCACCCAACCTCACCAAACCTCTCAGCCCCAAGAGTGTCCACCCTTATGTCTCATCCAGCTGTGGGTCTAGATATGGTCAATCCAGGTTGCATCACAGCCCCTGAACGAATTGTGTAAGAATTTCTCTCTCTTTCCCTGTCTTTGTTTCATGGGTTTTTAAAAGTAATTTATCTTTATAATGGGGTTTAGCTGCTTTTCACGGCTGTGTTTATGCCGCTTTACACCCACTTGACACACTAACAGAGAGATATCAATACATAGGCTTTAAGATTATTACTAGTCAGATATATTCTTGTGCGGTGAATCGGGCGTGTTGAGTCCAGTTCTCTGAGCAAGGAGTAGGTCTTGTCTATTACATATTGGGTTTATGGAACGGTATCTGAGCTAATTTGAAAGTCTTGTTTTATGTATCACCCCACTTCACCTTTCCCGTTAAGCAGCCATAGTGTGTTTTCTGCATGTGTGACTCTGTTCTGTTTTGTAATTCAGTTCAAGTGTAACGGTTTTTACTTTCCCTCTATAAGTGACACCTTATGAGAAGTGTCCTTTTCTGTGTGACTTATTTCACTTAAAATCGTCGTACCTAAATCCACTCATCATGCTGCTACTAGCCTTATGACATTGATTTCATGGCTGAGTGATATTCCATTGTACACAAGGACCACAAATTTTTTATCCATTTTTCGCTTTCCTGGGATATTTAAGGTGGAATGAAGTGGAGGTCCTTGTCAACAGAGCAGCCCTAAACTTTGGGGTGCTTGTGTCTTGCTGATTTTCAATTTTCCCACTTTATCCCCCCATGCGTGGAAGTGCCCTATGCTCTCTAAGCTGTGTTTTTTAGCTGTTTCAGGACACACCGTACACTTCTCCAGTGTGGCTGTTGGCAATTGACATCCCGCCCATCAGTGTAGCAAGGCTCCCATTTCTCCATGGCCTGTCCTGCATTTCTGGTTTTGACACTTTTTTCAGCATGGCCCTTTTGACCGATGCGAAGCGAGACTTCTTTGTAGCGCTGATTTGCCTTTCCAGGTTGCTTGGTTGGCCAAAAAGGGCGTATGCGTTTTTTCCTGAATATATTCAGGAAAAAACGCATACGCCCTTTTTGGCCAAGGGCATCATTGTCAACGTTTTGCCGCTTTTCATGTGCTTTAAAGACGATTCGAATATACCTCCTGAAATCTGTTTCCTGCAATTCTGCCTTGATTTCAAATCCTCTTCTTTGCCTTCCCTCAATATATTTGTGGACGAGAGTTATCATTTATAACTCTGCAGGTTTGTGAATTGCAGTGCCCTGAAGCTCCATTTTACAAGTCGCTTTTTTGGGAGCTGGCCGCAAAATCGCAGGATGGCTTCAGGCCCTGTTCTGGTTCCGGGGGGCAGGCTGAGCCTGTGGTTAATTCTTCTTCCTGATGGGAAAATAGAGTGACCTGTGCCTGTCCAAACACCAAGAGCTAGTCTCTCATTGGTTCCCCGTCTTCCCGTTCATCCTCAGGACAAATTGCAACCTGTACGGAACAGGAGGTTAAAGGTGCTGATGCTCCAAGTAGGGAGATTGCTAGTAAAGTGGCTGGAATGGCGAACCCGAGCACAAGGAGATGAGAAATGAGGTGCGTTTTAGAAACCTTTCCCCATCACACGGTGTACCATCTTCTGGGTTTCTCATGCATGTTTTCGATGTAGAAAGATGCCCTTGAACCTGGAGATTTGGGACCCATGCGATGGGTAGCACGCAGTATTACTTTAAAGGGTCTGCGTTTGCTCACCCAACCTCACCAAACCTCTCAGCCCCAAGAGTGTCCACCCTTATGTCTCATCCAGCTGTGGGTCTAGATATGGTCAATCCAGGTTGCATCACAGCCCCTGAACGAATTGTGTAAGAATTTCTCTCTCTTTCCCTGTCTTTGTTTCATGGGTTTTTAAAAGTAATTTATTTTTATAATGGGGTTTAGCTGCTTTTCACGGCTGTGTTTATGCCGCTTTACACCCACTTGACACACTAACAGAGAGATATCAATACATAGGTTTTAAGATTATTACTAGTCAGATATATTCTTGTGCGGTGAATCGGGCGTGTTGAGTCCAGTTCTCTGAGCAAGGAGTAGGTCTTGTCTATTACATATTGGGTTTATGGAACGGTATCTGAGCTAATTTGAAACTCTTGTTTTATGTATCACCCCACCTCACCTTTCCCGTTAAGCAGCCATAGTGTGTTTTCTGCATGTGTGACTCTGTTCTGTTTTGTAATTCAGTTCAAGTGTAACGGATTTTACATTCCCTCTATAAGTGACACCTTATGAGAAGTGTCCTTTTCTGTGTGACTTATTTCACTTAGAATCGTCGTACCTAAATCCACTCATCATGCTGCTACTAGCCTTATGACATTGATTTCATGGCTGAGTGATATTCCATTGTACATAAGGACCACAACGTTTTTATCCATTTTTCGCTTTCCTGGGATATTTAAGGTGGAATGAAGTGGAGGTCCTTGTCAACAGAGCAGCCCTAAACTTTGGGGTGCTTGTGTCTTGCTGATTTTCAATTTTCCCACTTTATCCCCCCATGCGTGGAAGTGCCCTATGCTCTCTAAGCTGTGTTTTTTAGCTGTTTCAGGACACACCGTACACTTCTCCAGTGTGGCTGTTGGCAATTGACATCCCGCCCATCAGTGTAGCAAGGCTCCCATTTCTCCATGGCCTGTCCTGCATTTCTGGTTTTGACACTTTTTTCAGCATGGCCCTTTTGACCGATGGGAAGCGAGACTTCTTTGTAGCGCTGATTTGCCTTTCCAGGTTGCTTGGTTGGCCAAAAAGGGCGTATGCGTTTTTTCCTGAATATATTCAGGAAAAAACGCATACGCCCTTTTTGGCCAAGGGCATCATTGTCGACGTTTTGCCGCTTTTCATGTGCTTTAAAGACGATTCGAATCTACCTCCTGAAATCTGTTTCCTGCAATTCTGCCTTGATTTCAAATCCTCTTCTTTGCCTTCCCTCAATATATTTGTGGACGAGAGTTATCATTTATAACTCTGCAGGTTTGTGAATTGCAGTGCCCTGAAGCTCCATTTTACAAGTCGCTTTTTTGGGAGCTGGCCGCCAAAGCGCAGGATGGCTTCAGGCCCTGTTCTGGTTCCGGGGGACAGGCTGAGCCTGTGGTTAATTCTTCTTCCTGATGGGAAAATAGAGTGACCTGTGCCTGTCCCAACACCAAGAGCGAGTCTCTCATTGGTTCCCCGTCTTCCCGTTCATCCTCAGGACAAATTGCAACCTGTACGGAACAGGAGGTTAAAGGTGCTGATGCTCCAAGTAGGGAGATTGCTAGTAAAGTGGCTGGAATAGCGAACCCGAGCACAAGGAGATGAGAAATGGGGTGCCTTTTAGAAACCTTTCCCCATCACACGGTGTACCATCTTCTGGGTTTCTCATGCATGTTTTCGATGTAGGAAGATGCCCTTGAACCTGGAGATTTGGGACCCATGCGATGGGTAGCACGCAGTATTACTTTAAAGGGTCTGCGTTTGCTCACCCAACCTCACCAAACCTCTCAGCCCCAAGAGTGTCCACCCTTATGTCTCATCCAGCTGTGGGTCTAGATATGGTCAATCCAGGTTGCATCACAGCCCCTGAACGAATTGTGTAAGAATTTCTCTCTCTTTCCCTGTCTTTGTTTCATGGGTTTTTAAAAGTAATTTATTTTTATAATGGGGTTTAGCTGCTTTTCACGGCTGTGTTTATGCCGCTTTACACCCACTTGACACACTAACAGAGAGATATCAATACATAGGTTTTAAGATTATTACTAGTCAGATATATTCTGGTGCGGTGAATCGGGCGTGTTGAGTCCAGTTCTCTGAGCAAGGAGTAGGTCTTGTCTATTACATATTGGGTTTATGGAACGGCATCTGAGCTAATTTGAAAGTCTTGTTTTATGTATCACCCCACCTCACCTTTCCCGTTAAGCAGCCATAGTGTGTTTTCTGCATGTGTGACTCTGTTCTGTTTTGTAATTCAGTTCAAGTGTAACGGTTTTTACATTCCCTCTATAAGTGACACCTTATGAGAAGTGTCCTTTTCTGTGTGACTTATTTCACTTAGAATCGTCGTACCTAAATCCACTCATCATGCTGCTACTAGCCTTATGACATTGATTTCATGGCTGAGTGATATTCCATTGTACATAAGGACCACAACTTTTTTATCCATTTTTCGCTTTCCTGGGATATTTAAGGTGGAATGAAGTGGAGGTCCTTGTCAACAGAGCAGCCCTAAACTTTGGGGTGCTTGTGTCTTGCTGATTTTCAATTTTCCCACTTTATCCCCCCATGCGTGGAAGTGCCCTATGCTCTCTAAGCTGTGTTTTTTAGCTGTTTCAGGACACACCGTACACTTCTCCAGTGTGGCTGTTGGCAATTGACATCCCGCCCATCAGTGTAGCAAGGCTCCCATTTCTCCATGGCCTGTCCTGCATTTCTGGTTTTGACACTTTTTTCAGCATGGCCCTTTTGACCGATGGGAAGCGAGACTTCTTTGTAGCGCTGATTTGCCTTTCCAGGTTGCTTGGTTGGCCAAAAAGGGCGTATGCGTTTTTTCCTGAATATATTCAGGAAAAAACGCATACGCCCTTTTTGGCCAAGGGCATCATTGTCAACGTTTTGCCGCTTTTCATGTGCTTTAAAGGCGATTCGAATCTACCTCCTGAAATCTGTTTCCTGCAATTCTGCCTTGATTTCAAATCCTCTTCTTTGCCTTCCCTCAATATATTTGTGGACGAGAGTTATCATTTATAACTCTGCAGGTTTGTGAATTGCAGTGCCCTGAAGCTCCATTTTACAAGTCGCTTTTTTGGGAGCTGGCCGCAAAAGCGCAGGATGGCTTCAGGCCCTGTTCTGGTTCCGGGGGGCAGGCTGAGCCTGTGGTTAATTCTTCTTCCTGATGGGAAAATAGAGTGACCTGTGCCTGTCCCAACACCAAGAGCTAGTCTCTCATTGCTTCCCCGTCTTCCCTTTCATCCTCAGGACAAATTGCAACCTGTAAGGAACAGGAGGTTAAAGGTGCTGAGGCTCCAAGTAGGGAGATTGCTAGTAAAGTGGCTGGAATGGCGAACCCGAGCACAAGGAGATGAGAAATGAGGTGCGTTTTAGAAACCTTTCCCCATCACACGGTGTACCATCTTCTGGGTTTCTCATGCATGTTTTCGATGTAGGAAGATGCCCTTGAACCTGGAGATTTGGGACCCATGTGATGGGTAGCACGCAGTATTACTTTAAAGGGTCTGCGTTTGCTCACCCAACCCCACCAAACCTCTCAGCCCCAAGAGTGTCCACCCTTATGTCTCATCCAGCTGTGGGTCTAGATATGGTCAATCCAGGTTGCATCACAGCCCCTGAACGAATTGTGTAAGAATTTCTCTCTCTTTCCCTGTCTTTGTTTCATGGGTTTTTAAAAGTAATTTATTTTTATAATGGGGTTTAGCTGCTTTTCACGGCTGTGTTTATGCCGCTTTACACCCACTTGACACACTAACAGAGAGATATCAATACATAGGTTTTAAGATTATTACTAGTCAGATATATTCTTGTGCGGTGAATCGGGCGTGTTGAGTCCAGTTCTCTGAGCAAGGAGTAGGTCTTGTCTATTACATATTGGGTTTATGGAACGGTATCTGAGCTAATTTGAAAGTCTTGTTTTATGTATCACCCCACCTCACCTTTCCCGTTAAGCAGCCATAGTGTGTTTTCTGCATGTGTGACTCTGTTCTGTTTTGTAATTCAGTTCAAGTGTAACGGTTTTTACATTCCCTCTATAAGTGACACCTTATGAGAAGTGTCCTTTTCTGTGTGACGTATTTCACTTAGAATCGTCTTACCTAAATCCACTCATCATGCTGCTACTAGCCTTATGACATTGATTTCATGGCTGAGTGATATTCCATTGTACATAAGGACCACAACTTTTTTATCCATTTTTCGCTTTCCTGGGATATTTAAGGTGGAATGAAGTGGAGGTCCTTGTCAACAGAGCAGCCCTAAACTTTGGGGTGCTTGTGTCTTGCTGATTTTCAATTTTCTCACTTTATCCCCCCATGCGTGGAAGTGCTCTATGCTCTCTAAGCTCTGTTTTTTAGATGTTTCAGGACACACCGTACACTTCTCCAGAATGGCTGTTGGCAATTTACATCCCGCCCATCAGTGTAGCAAGGCTCCCATTTCTCCATGGCCTGTCCTGCATTTCTGGTTTTGACACTTTTTTCGGCATGGCCCTTTTGACCGATGGGAAGCGAGACTTCTTTGTAGCGCTGATTTGCCTTTCCAGGTTGCTTGGTTGGCCAAAAAGGGCGTATGCGTTTTTTCCTGAATATATTCAGGAAAAAACGCATACGCCCTTTTTGGCCAAGGGCATCATTGTCGATGTTTTGCTGCTTTTCATGTGCTTTAAAGGCGATTCGAATCTACCTCCTGAAATCAGTTTCCTGCAATTCTGCCTTGATTTCAAATCCTCTTCTTTGCCTTCCCTCAATATATTTGTGGACGAGAGTTATCATTTATAACTCTGCAGGTTTGTGAATTGCAGTGCCCTGAAGCTCCATTTTACAAGTCGCTTTTTTGGGAGCTGACCGCAAAAGAGCAGGATGGCTTCAGGCCCTGTCCTGGTTCCGGGGGGCAGGCTGAGCCTGTGGTTAATTCTTCTTCCTGATGGGAAAATAGAGTGACCTGTGCCTGTCCCAACACCAAGAGCTAGTCTCTCATTGGTTCCCCGTCTTCCCGTTCATCCTCAGGACAAATTGCAACCTGTACGGAACAGGAGGTTAAAGGTGCTGTTGCTCCAAGTAGGGAGATTGCTAGTAAAGCGGCTGGAATGGCGAACCCGAGCACAAGGAGATGAGAAATGAGGTGCGTTTTAGAAACGTTTCCCGGTCACACGGTCTACCAGCTTCTGGGTTTCTCATGCATGTTTTCGATGTAGGAAGATGCCCTTGAACCTGGAGATTTGTTACCCATGCGATGGGTAGCACGCAGTATTACTTTAAAGGGTCTGCATTTGGTCACCCAACCTCACCAAACCTCTCAGCCCCAAGAGTGTCCACCCTTATGTCTCATCCAGCTGTGGGTCTAGATATGGTCAATCCAGGTTGCATCACAGCCCCTGAACGAATTGTGTAAGAATTTCTCTCTCTTTCCCTGTCTTTGTTTCATGGGTTTTTAAAAGTAATTTATTTTTATAATGGGGTTTAGCTGCTTTTCACCGCTGTGTTTATGCCGCTTTACACCCACTGGACACACTAACAGAGAGATATCAATACATAGGTTTTAACATTATTACTAGTCAGATATATTCTGGTGCGGTGAATCGGGCGTGTTGAGTCCAGTTCTCTGAGCAAGGAGTAGGTCTTGTCTATTACATATTGGGTTTATGGAACGGTACCTAAGCTAATTTGAAACTCTTGTTTTATGTATCACCCCACCTCACCTTTCCCGTTAAGCAGCCATAGTGTGTTTTCTGCATGTGTGACTCTGTTCTCTTTTGTAATTCAGTTCAAGTGTAACGGTTTTTACATTCCCTCTATAAGTGACACCTTATGAGAAGTGTCCTTTTCTGTGTGACTTATTTCACTTAGAATCGTCTTACCTAAATCCACTCATCATGCTGCTACTAGCCTTATGACATTGATTTCATGGCTGAGTGATATTCCATTGTACATAAGGACCACAACTTTTTTATCCATTTTTCGCTTTCCTGGGATATTTAAGGTGGAATGAAGTGGAGGTCCTTGTCAACAGAGCAGCCCTAAACTTTGGGGTGCTTGTGTCTTGCTGATTTTCAATTTTCCCACTTTATCCCCCCATGCGTGGAATTGCCCTATGCTCTCTAAGCTGTGTTTTTTAGATGTTTCAGGACACACCGTACACTTCTCCAGAGTGGCTGTTGGCAATTTACATCCCGCCCATCAGTGTAGCAAGGCTCCCATTTCTCCATGTCCTGTCCTGCATTTCTGGTTTTGACACTTTTTTCGGCATGGCCCTTTTGACCGATGGGAAGCGAGACTTCTTTGTAGCGCTGATTTGCCTTTCCAGGTTGATTGGTTGGCCAAAAAGGGCGTATGCGTTTTTTCCTGAATATATTCAGGAAAAAACGCATACGCCCTTTTTGCCCAAGGGCATCATTGTCAACGTTTTGCCGCTTTTCATGTGCTTTAAAGGCGATTCGAATCTACCTCCTGAAATCTGTTTCCTGCAATTCTGCCTTGATTTCAAATCCTCTTCTTTGCCTTCCCTCAATATATTTGTGGACGAGAGTTATCATTTATAACTCTGCAGGTTTGTGAACTGCAGTGCCCTGAAGCTCCATTTTACAAGTCGCTTTTTTGGGAGCTGGCCGCAAAAGCGCAGGATGGCTTCAGGCCCTGTTCTGGTTCTGGGGGTCAGGCTGAGCCTGTGGTTAATTCTTCTTCCTGATGGGAAAATAGAGTGACCTGTGCCTGTCCCAACACCAAGAGCTAGTCTCTCATTGGTTCCCCGTCTTCCCGTTCATCCTCAGGACAAATTGCAACCTGTACGGAACAGGAGGTTAAAGGTGCTGTTGCTCCAAGTAGGGAGATTGCTAGTAAAGTGGCTGGAATGGCGAACCCGAGCACAAGGAGATGAGAAATGAGGTGCGTTTTAGAAACCTTTCCCCATCACACGGTGTACCATCTTCTGGGTTTCTCATGCATGATTTCGATGTAGGAAGATGCCCTTGAACCTGGAGATTTGGGACCCATGCGATGGGTAGCACGCAGTATTACTTTAAAGGGTCTGCGTTTGCTCACCCAACCTCACCAAACCTCTCAGCCCCAAGAGTGTCCACCCTTATGTCTCATCCAGCTGTGGGTCTAGATATGGTCAATCCAGGTTGCATCCCAGCCCCTGAACGAATTGTGTAAGAATTTCTCTCTCTTTCCCTGTCTTTGTTTCATGGGTTTTTAAAAGTAATTTATTTTTATAATGGGGTTTAGCTGCTTTTCACGGCTGTGTTTATGCCGCTTTACACCCACTTGACACACTAACAGAGAGATATCAATACATAGGCTTTAAGATTATTACTAGTCAGATATATTCTTGTGCGGTGAATCGGGCGTGTTGAGTCCAGTTCTCTGAGCAAGGAGTAGGTCTTGTCTATTACATATTGGGTTTATGGAACGGTATCTGAGCTAATTTGAAAGTCTTGTTTTATGTATCACCCCACTTCACCTTTCCCGTTAAGCAGCCATAGTGTGTTTTCTGCATGTGTGACTCTGTTCTGTTTTGTAATTCAGTTCAAGTGTAACGGTTTTTACTTTCCCTCTATAAGTGACACCTTATGAGAAGTGTCCTTTTCTGTGTGACTTATTTCACTTAAAATCGTCGTACCTAAATCCACTCATCATGCTGCTACTAGCCTTATGACATTGATTTCATGGCTGAGTGATATTCCATTGTACATAAGGACCACAAATTTTTTATCCATTTTTCGCTTTCCTGGGATATTTAAGGTGGAATGAAGTGGAGGTCCTTGTCAACAGAGCAGCCCTAAACTTTGGGGTGCTTGTGTCTTGCTGATTTTCAATTTTCCCACTTTATCCCCCCATGCGTGGAAGTGCCCTATGCTCTCTAAGCTGTGTTTTTTAGCTGTTTCAGGACACACCGTACACTTCTCCAGTGTGGCTGTTGGCAATTGACATCCCGCCCATCAGTGTAGCAAGGCTCCCATTTCTCCATGGCCTGTCCTGCATTTCTGGTTTGACACTTTTTTCAGCATGGCCCTTTTGACCGATGCGAAGCGAGACTTCTTTGTAGCGCTGATTTGCCTTTCCAGGTTGCTTGGTTGGCCAAAAAGGGCGTATGCGTTTTTTCCTGAATATATTCAGGAAAAAACGCATACGCCCTTTTTGGCCAAGGGCATCATTGTCAACGTTTTGCCGCTTTTCATGTGCTTTAAAGACGATTCGAATCTACCTCCTGAAATCTGTTTCCTGCAATTCTGCCTTGATTTCAAATCCTCTTCTTTGCCTTCCCTCAATATATTTGTGGACGAGAGTTATCATTTATAACTCTGCAGGTTTGTGAATTGCAGTGCCCTGAAGCTCCATTTTACAAGTCGCTTTTTTGGGAGCTGGCCGCAAAATCGCAGGATGGCTTCAGGCCCTGTTCTGGTTCCGGGGGGCAGGCTGAGCCTGTGGTTAATTCTTCTTCCTGATGGGAAAATAGAGTGACCTGTGCCTGTCCCAACACCAAGAGCTAGTCTCTCATTGGTTCCCCGTCTTCCCGTTCATCCTCAGGACAAATTGCAACCTGTACGGAACAGGAGGTTAAAGGTGCTGATGCTCCAAGTAGGGAGATTGCTAGTAAAGTGGCTGGAATGGCGAACCCGAGCACAAGGAGATGAGAAATGAGGTGCGTTTTAGAAACCTTTCCCCATCACACGGTGTACCATCTTCTGGGTTTCTCATGCATGTTTTCGATGTAGAAAGATGCCCTTGAACCTGGAGATTTGGGACCCATGCGATGGGTAGCACGCAGTATTACTTTAAAGGGTCTGCGTTTGCTCACCCAACCTCACCAAACCTCTCAGCCCCAAGAGTGTCCACCCTTATGTCTCATCCAGCTGTGGGTCTAGATATGGTCAATCCAGGTTGCATCACAGCCCCTGAACGAATTGTGTAAGAATTTCTCTCTCTTTCCCTGTCTTTGTTTCATGGGTTTTTAAAAGTAATTTATTTTTATAATGGGGTTTAGCTGCTTTTCACGGCTGTGTTTATGCCGCTTTACACCCACTTGACACACTAACAGAGAGATATCAATACATAGGTTTTAAGATTATTACTAGTCAGATATATTCTTGTGCGGTGAATCGGGCGTGTTGAGTCCAGTTCTCTGAGCAAGGAGTAGGTCTTGTCTATTACATATTGGGTTTATGGAACGGTATCTGAGCTAATTTGAAACTCTTGTTTTATGTATCACCCCACCTCACCTTTCCCGTTAAGCAGCCATAGTGTGTTTTCTGCATGTGTGACTCTGTTCTGTTTTGTAATTCAGTTCAAGTGTAACGGATTTTACATTCCCTCTATAAGTGACACCTTATGAGAAGTGTCCTTTTCTGTGTGACTTATTTCACTTAGAATCGTCGTACCTAAATCCACTCATCATGCTGCTACTAGCCTTATGACATTGATTTCATGGCTGAGTGATATTCCATTGTACATAAGGACCACAACGTTTTTATCCATTTTTCGCTTTCCTGGGATATTTAAGGTGGAATGAAGTGGAGGTCCTTGTCAACAGAGCAGCCCTAAACTTTGGGGTGCTTGTGTCTTGCTGATTTTCAATTTTCCCACTTTATCCCCCCATGCGTGGAAGTGCCCTATGCTCTCTAAGCTGTGTTTTTTAGCTGTTTCAGGACACACCGTACACTTCTCCAGAGTGGCTGTTGGCAATTGACATCCCGCCCATCAGTGTAGCAAGGCTCCCATTTCTCCATGGCCTGTCCTGCATTTCTGGTTTTGACACTTTTTTCAGCATGGCCCTTTTGACCGATGGGAAGCGAGACTTCTTTGTAGCGCTGATTTGCCTTTCCAGGTTGCTTGGTTGGCCAAAAAGGGCGTATGCGTTTTTTCCTGAATATATTCAGGAAAAAACGCATACGCCCTTTTTGGCCAAGGGCATCATTGTCGACGTTTTGCCGCTTTTCATGTGCTTTAAAGACGATTCGAATCTACCTCCTGAAATCTGTTTCCTGCAATTCTGCCTTGATTTCAAATCCTCTTCTTTGCCTTCCCTCAATATATTTGTGGACGAGAGTTATCATTTATAACTCTGCAGGTTTGTGAATTGCAGTGCCCTGAAGCTCCATTTTACAAGTCGCTTTTTTGGGAGCTGGCCGCCAAAGCGCAGGATGGCTTCAGGCCCTGTTCTGGTTCCGGGGGGCAGGCTGAGCCTGTGGTTAATTCTTCTTCCTGATGGGAAAATAGAGTGACCTGTGCCTGTCCCAACACCAAGAGCGAGTCTCTCATTGGTTCCCCGTCTTCCCGTTCATCCTCAGGACAAATTGCAACCTGTACGGAACAGGAGGTTAAAGGTGCTGATGCTCCAAGTAGGGAGATTGCTAGTAAAGTGGCTGGAATAGCGAACCCGAGCACAAGGAGATGAGAAATGGGGTGCCTTTTAGAAACCTTTCCCCATCACACGGTGTACCATCTTCTGGGTTTCTCATGCATGTTTTCGATGTAGGAAGATGCCCTTGAACCTGGAGATTTGGGACCCATGCGATGGGTAGCACGCAGTATTACTTTAAAGGGTCTGCGTTTGCTCACCCAACCTCACCAAACCTCTCAGCCCCAAGAGTGTCCACCCTTATGTCTCATCCAGCTGTGGGTCTAGATATGGTCAATCCAGGTTGCATCACAGCCCCTGAACGAATTGTGTAAGAATTTCTCTCTCTTTCCCTGTCTTTGTTTCATGGGTTTTTAAAAGTAATTTATTTTTATAATGGGGTTTAGCTGCTTTTCACGGCTGTGTTTATGCCGCTTTACACCCACTTGACACACTAACAGAGAGATATCAATACATAGGTTTTAAGATTATTACTAGTCAGATATATTCTGGTGCGGTGAATCGGGCGTGTTGAGTCCAGTTCTCTGAGCAAGGAGTAGGTCTTGTCTATTACATATTGGGTTTATGGAACGGCATCTGAGCTAATTTGAAAGTCTTGTTTTATGTATCACCCCACCTCACCTTTCCCGTTAAGCAGCCATAGTGTGTTTTCTGCATGTGTGACTCTGTTCTGTTTTGTAATTCAGTTCAAGTGTAACGGTTTTTACATTCCCTCTATAAGTGACACCTTATGAGAAGTGTCCTTTTCTGTGTGACTTATTTCACTTAGAATCGTCGTACCTAAATCCACTCATCATGCTGCTACTAGCCTTATGACATTGATTTCATGGCTGAGTGATATTCCATTGTACATAAGGACCACAACTTTTTTATCCATTTTTCGCTTTCCTGGGATATTTAAGGTGGAATGAAGTGGAGGTCCTTGTCAACAGAGCAGCCCTAAACTTTGGGGTGCTTGTGTCTTGCTGATTTTCAATTTTCTCACTTTATCCCCCCATGCGTGGAAGTGCCCTATGCTCTCTAAGCTGTGTTTTTTAGCTGTTTCAGGACACACCGTACACTTCTCCAGTGTGGCTGTTGGCAATTGACATCCCGCCCATCAGTGTAGCAAGGCTCCCATTTCTCCATGGCCTGTCCTGCATTTCTGGTTTTGACACTTTTTTCAGCATGGCCCTTTTGACCGATGGGAAGCGAGACTTCTTTGTAGCGCTGATTTGCCTTTCCAGGTTGCTTGGTTGGCCAAAAAGGGCGTATGCGTTTTTTCCTGAATATATTCAGGAAAAAACGCATACGCCCTTTTTGGCCAAGGGCATCATTGTCAACATTTTGCCGCTTTTCATGTGCTTTAAAGACGATTCGAATCTACCTCCTGAAATCTGTTTCCTGCAATTCTGCCTTGATTTCAAATCCTCTTCTTTGCCTTCCCTCAATATATTTGTGGACGAGAGTTATCATTTATAACTCTGCAGGTTTGTGAACTGCAGTGCCCTGAAGCTCCATTTTACAAGTCGCTTTTTTGGGAGCTGGCCGCAAAAGCGCATGATGGCTTCAGGCCCTGTTCTGGTTCTGGGGGTCAGGCTGAGCCTGTGGTTAATTCTTCTTCCTGATGGGAAAATAGAGTGACCTGTGCCTGTCCCAACACCAAGAGCTAGTCTCTCATTGGTTCCCCGTCTTCCCGTTCATCCTCAGGACAAATTGCAACCTGTACGGAACAGGAGGTTAAAGGTGCTGTTGCTCCAAGTAGGGAGATTGCTAGTAAAGTGGCTGGAATGGCGAACCCGAGCACAAGGAGATGAGAAATGAGGTGCGTTTTAGAAACCTTTCCCCATCACACGGTGTACCATCTTCTGGGTTTCTCATGCATGATTTCGATGTAGGAAGATGCCCTTGAACCTGGAGATTTGGGACCCATGCGATGGGTAGCACGCAGTATTACTTTAAAGGGTCTGCGTTTGCTCACCCAACCTCACCAAACCTCTCAGCCCCAAGAGTGTCCACCCTTATGTCTCATCCAGCTGTGGGTCTAGATATGGTCAATCCAGGTTGCATCACAGCCCCTGAACGAATTGTGTAAGAATTTCTCTCTCTTTCCCTGTCTTTGTTTCATGGGTTTTTAAAAGTAATTTATTTTTATAATGGGGTTTAGCTGCTTTTCACGGCTGTGTTTATGCCGCTTTACACCCACTTGACACACTAACAGAGAGATATCAATACATAGGTTTTAAGATTATTACTAGTCAGATATATTCTTGTGCGGTGAATCGGGCGTGTTGAGTCCAGTTCTCTGAGCAAGGAGTAGGTCTTGTCTATTACATATTGGGTTTATGGAACGGTATCTGAGCTAATTTGAAACTCTTGTTTTATGTATCACCCCACCTCACCTTTCCCGTTAAGCAGCCATAGTGTGTTTTCTGCATGTGTGACTCTGTTCTGTTTTGTAATTCAGTTCAAGTGTAACGGTTTTTACATTCCCTCTATAAGTGACACCTTATGAGAAGTGTCCTTTTCTGTGTGACTTATTTCACTTAGAATCGTCGTACCTAAATCCACTCATCATGCTGCTACTAGCCTTATGACATTGATTTCATGGCTGAGTGATATTCCATTGTACATAAGGACCACAACTTTTTTATCCATTTTTCGCTTTCCTGGGATATTTAAGGTGGAATGAAGTGGAGGTCCTTGTCAACAGAGCAGCCCTAAACTTTGGGGTGCTTGTGTCTTGCTGATTTTCAATTTTCCCACTTTATCCCCCCATGCGTGGAAGTGCCCTATGCTCTCTAAGCTGTGTTTTTTAGCTGTTTCAGGACACACCGTACACTTCTCCAGTGTGGCTGTTGGCAATTGACATCCCGCCCATCAGTGTAGCAAGGCTCCCATTTCTCCATGGCCTGTCCTGCATTTCTGGTTTTGACACTTTTTTCAGCATGGCCCTTTTGACCGATGGGAAGCGAGACTTCTTTGTAGCGCTGATTTGCCTTTCCAGGTTGCTTGGTTGGCCAAAAAGGGCGTATGCGTTTTTTCCTGAATATATTCAGGAAAAAACGCATACGCCCTTTTTGGCCAAGGGCATCATTGTCGACGTTTTGCCGCTTTTCATGTGCTTTAAAGACGATTCGAATCTACCTCCTGAAATCTGTTTCCTGCAATTCTGCCTTGATTTCAAATCCTCTTCTTTGCCTTCCCTCAATATATTTGTGGACGAGAGTTATCATTTATAACTCTGCAGGTTTGTGAATTGCAGTGCCCTGAAGCTCCATTTTACAAGTCGCTTTTTTGGGAGCTGGCCGCCAAAGCGCAGGATGGCTTCAGGCCCTGTTCTGGTTCCGGGGGGCAGGCTGAGCCTGTGGTTAATTCTTCTTCCTGATGGGAAAATAGAGTGACCTGTGCCTGTCCCAACACCAAGAGCGAGTCTCTCATTGGTTCCCTGTCTTCCCGTTCATCCTCAGGACAAATTGCAACCTGTACGGAACAGGAGGTTAAAGGTGCTGATGCTCCAAGTAGGGAGATTGCTAGTAAAGTGGCTGGAATAGCGAACCCGAGCACAAGGAGATGAGAAATGGGGTGCCTTTTAGAAACCTTTCCCCATCACACGGTGTACCATCTTCTGGGTTTCTCATGCATGTTTTCGATGTAGGAAGATGCCCTTGAACCTGGAGATTTGGGACCCATGCGATGGGTAGCACGCAGTATTACTTTAAAGGGTCTGCGTTTGCTCACCCAACCTCACCAAACCTCTCAGCCCCAAGAGTGTCCACCCTTATGTCTCATCCAGCTGTGGGTCTAGATATGGTCAATCCAGGTTGCATCACAGCCCCTGAACGAATTGTGTAAGAATTTCTCTCTCTTTCCCTGTCTTTGTTTCATGGGTTTTTAAAAGTAATTTATTTTTATAATGGGGTTTAGCTGCTTTTCACGGCTGTGTTTATGCCGCTTTACACCCACTTGACACACTAACAGAGAGATATCAATACATAGGTTTTAAGATTATTACTAGTCAGATATATTCTTGTGCGGTGAATCGGGCGTGTTGAGTCCAGTTCTCTGAGCAAGGAGTAGGTCTTGTCTATTACATATTGGGTTTATGGAACGGTATCTGAGCTAATTTGAAACTCTTGTTTTATGTATCACCCCACCTCACCTTTCCCGTTAAGCAGCCATAGTGTGTTTTCTGCATGTGTGACTCTGTTCTGTTTTGTAATTCAGTTCAAGTGTAACGGTTTTTACATTCCCTCTATAAGTGACACCTTATGAGAAGTGTCCTTTTCTGTGTGGCTTATTTCACTTAGAATCGTCGTACCTAAATCCACTCATCATGCTGCTACTAGCCTTATGACATTGATTTCATGGCTGAGTGATATTCCATTGTACATAAGGACCACAACTTTTTTATCCATTTTTCGCTTTCCTGGGATATTTAAGGTGGAATGAAGTGGAGGTCCTTGTCAACAGAGCAGCCCTAAACTTTGGGGTGCTTGTGTCTTGCTGATTTTCAATTTTCCCACTTTATCCCCCCATGCGTGGAAGTGCCCTATGCTCTCTAAGCTGTGTTTTTTAGCTGTTTCAGGACACACCGTACACTTCTCCAGTGTGGCTGTTGGCAATTGACATCCCGCCCATCAGTGTAGCAAGGCTCCCATTTCTCCATGGCCTGTCCTGCATTTCTGGTTTTGACACTTTTTTCAGCATGGCCCTTTTGACCGATGGGAAGCGAGACTTCTTTGTAGCGCTGATTTGCCTTTCCAGGTTGCTTGGTTGGCCAAAAAGGGCGTATGCGTTTTTTCCTGAATATATTCAGGAAAAAACGCATACGCCCTTTTTGGCCAAGGGCATCATTGTCAACGTTTTGCCGCTTTTCATGTGCTTTAAAGGCGATTCGAATCTACCTCCTGAAATCTGTTTCCTGCAATTCTGCCTTGATTTCAAATCCTCTTCTTTGCCTTCCCTCAATATATTTGTGGACGAGAGTTATCATTTATAACTCTGCAGGTTTGTGAATTGCAGTGCCCTGAAGCTCCATTTTACAGGTCACTTTTTCGGGAGCTGGCCGCAAAAGCGCAGGATGGCTTCAGGCCCTGTTCTGGTTCCGGGGGGCAGGCTGAGCCTGTGGTTAATTCTTCTTCCTGATGGGAAAATAGAGTGACCTGTGCCTGTCCCAACACCAAGAGCGAGTCTCTCATTGGTTCCCCGTCTTCCCGTTCATCCTCAGGACAAATTGCAACCTGTACGGAACAGGAGGTTAAAGGTGCTGATGCTCCAAGTAGGGAGATTGCTAGTAAAGTGGCTGGAATAGCGAACCCGAGCACAAGGAGATGAGAAATGAGGTGCGTTTTAGAAACCTTTCCCCATCACACGGTGTACCATCTTCTGGGTTTCTCATGCATGTTTTCGATGTAGGAAGATGCCCTTGAACCTGGAGATTTGGGACCCATGCGATGGGTAGCACGCAGTATTACTTTAAAGGGTCTGCGTTTGCTCACCCAACCTCACCAAACCTCTCAGCCCCAAGAGTGTCCACCCTTATGTCTCATCCAGCTGTGGGTCTAGATATGGTCAATCCAGGTTGCATCACAGCCCCTGAACGAATTGTGTAAGAATTTCTCTCTCTTTCCCTGTCTTTGTTTCATGGGTTTTTAAAAGTAATTTATTTTTATAATGGGGTTTAGCTGCTTTTCACGGCTGTGTTTATGCCGCTTTACACCCACTTGACACACTAACAGAGAGATATCAATACATAGGTTTTAAGATTATTACTAGTCAGATATATTCTGGTGCGGTGAATCGGGCGTGTTGAGTCCAGTTCTCTGAGCAAGGAGTAGGTCTTGTCTATTACATATTGGGTTTATGGAACGGTATCTGAGCTAATTTGAAAGTCTTGTTTTATGTATCACCCCACCTCACCTTTCCCGTTAAGCAGCCATAGTGTGTTTTCTGCATGTGTGACTCTGTTCTGTTTTGTAATTCAGTTCAAGTGTAACGGTTTTTACATTCCCTCTATAAGTGACACCTTATGAGAAGTGTCCTTTTCTGTGTGGCTTATTTCACTTAGAATCGTCGTACCTAAATCCACTCATCATGCTGCTACTAGCCTTATGACATTGATTTCATGGCTGAGTGATATTCCATTGTACATAAGGACCACAACTTTTTTATCCATTTTTCGCTTTCCTGGGATATTTAAGGTGGAATGAAGTGGAGGTCCTTGTCAACAGAGCAGCCCTAAACTTTGGGGTGCTTGTGTCTTGCTGATTTTCAATTTTCTCACTTTATCCCCCCATGCGTGGAAGTGCCCTATGCTCTCTAAGCTGTGTTTTTTAGATGTTTCAGGACACACCATACCCTTCTCCAGAGTGGCTGTTGGCAATTTACATCCCGCCCAACAGTGTAGCAAGGCTCTCATTTCTCCATGGCCTGTCCTGCATTTCTGGTTTTGACACATTTTTCAGCATGGCCCTTTTGACCGATGGGAAGCGAGACTTCTTTGTAGCGCTGATTTGACTTTCCAGGTTGCTTGGTTGGCCAAACAGGGCGTATGCGTTTTTTCCTGAATATATTCAGGAAAAAATGCATACGCCCTTTTTGGCAAGGGCATCATTGTCAACGTTTTGCCGCTTTTCATGTGCTTTAAAGGCGATTCCAATCTACCTCCTGAAATCTGTTTCCTGCAATTCTGCCTTGATTTCAAATCCTCTTCTTTGCCTTCCCTCAATATATTTGTGGACGAGAGTTATCATTTATAACTCTGCAGGTTTGTGAAGTGCAGTGCCCTGAAGCTCCATTTTACAAGTCGCTTTTTTGGGAGCTGGCCGCAAAAGCGCAGGATGGCTTCAGGCCCTGTTCTGGTTCCGGGGGGCAGGCTGAGCCTGTGGTTAATTCTTCTTCCTGATGGGAAAATAGAGTGACCTGTGCCTGTCCCAACACCAAGAGCTAGTCTCTCATTGGTTCCCCATCTTCCCGTTCATCCTCAGGACAAATTGCAACCTGTACGGAACAGGAGGTTAAAGGTGCTGATGCTCCAAGTAGGGAGATTGCTAGTAAAGTGGCTGGAATGGCGAACCCGAGCACAAGGAGATGAGAAATGAGGTGCGTTTTAGAAACCTTTCCCCATCACACGGTGTACCATCTTCTGGGTTTCTCATGCATGTTTTCGATGTAGGAAGATGCCCTTGAACCTGGAGATTTGGGACCCATGCGATGGGTAGCACGCAGTATTATTTTAAAGGGTCTGCGTTTGCTCACCCAACCTCACCAAACCTCTCAGCCCCAAGAGTGTCCACCCTTATGTCTCATCCAGCTGTGGGTCTAGATATGGTCAATCCAGGTTGCATCACAGCCCCTGAACGAATTGTGTAAGAATTTCTCTCTCTTTCCCTGTCTTTGTTTCATGGGTTTTTAAAAGTAATTTATTTTTATAATGGGGTTTAGCTGCTTTTCACGGCTGTGTTTATGCCGCTTTACACCCACTTGACACACTAACAGAGAGATATCAATACATAGGTTTTAAGATTATTACTAGTCAGATATATTCTTCTGCGGTGAATCGGGCGTGTTGAGTCCAGTTCTCTGAGCAAGGAGTAGGTCTTGTCTATTACATATTGGGTTTATGGAACGGTATCTGAGCTAATTTGAAAGTCTTGTTTTATGTATCACCCCACCTCACCTTTCCCGTTAAGCAGCCATAGTGTGTTTTCTGCATGTGTGACTCTGTTCTGTTTTGTAATTCAGTTCAAGTGTAACGGTTTTTATTTTCCCTCTATAAGTGACACCTTATGAGAAGTGTCCTTTTCTGTGTGACTTATTTCACTTAAAATCGTCGTACCTAAATCCACTCATCATGCTGCTACTAGCCTTATGACATTGATTTCATGGCTGAGTGATATTCCATTGTACATAAGGACCACAAATTTTTTATCCATTTTTCGCTTTCCTGGGATATTTAAGGTGGAATGAAGTGGAGGTCCTTGTCAACAGAGCAGCCCTAAACTTTGGGGTGCTTGTGTCTTGCTGATTTTCAATTTTCCCACTTTATCCCCCCATGCGTGGAAGTGCCCTATGCTCTCTAAGCTGTGTTTTTTAGCTGTTTCAGGACACACCGTACACTTCTTCAGTGTGGCTGTTGGCAATTGACATCCCGCCCATCAGTGTAGCAAGGCTCCCATTTCTCCATGGCCTGTCCTGCATTTCTGGTTTTGACACTTTTTTCAGCATGGCCCTTTTGACCGATGGGAAGCGAGACTTCTTTGTAGCGCTGATTTGCCTTTCCAGGTTGCTTGGTTGGCCAAAAAGGGCGTATGCGTTTTTTCCTGAATATATTCAGGAAAAAACGCATACGCCCTTTTTGGCCAAGGGCATCATTGTCAACGTTTTGCCGCTTTTCATGTGCTTTAAAGGCGATTCGAATCTACCTCCTGAAATCTGTTTCCTGCAATTCTGCCTTGATTTCAAATCCTCTTCTTTGCCTTCCCTCAATATATTTGTGGACGAGAGTTATCATTTATAACTCTGCAGGTTTGTGAATTGCAGTGCCCTGAAGCTCCATTTTACAAGTCGCTTTTTTGGGAGCTGGCCGCAAAAGCGCAGGATGGCTTCAGGCCCTGTTCTGGTTCCGGGGGGCAGGCTGAGCCTGTGGTTAATTCTTCTTCCTGATGGGAAAATAGAGTGACCTGTGCCTGTCCCAACACCAAGAGCTAGTCTCTCATTGGTTCCCCGTCTTCCCTTTCATCCTCAGGACAAATTGCAACCTGTAAGGAACAGGAGGTTAAAGGTGCTGAGGCTCCAAGTAGGGAGATTGCTAGTAAAGTGGCTGGAATGGCGAACCCGAGCACAAGGAGATGAGAAATGAGGTGCGTTTTAGAAACCTTTCCCCATCACACGGTGTACCATCTTCTGGGTTTCTCATGCATGTTTTCGATGTAGGAAGATGCCCTTGAACCTGGAGATTTGGGACCCATGTGATGGGTAGCACGCAGTATTACTTTAAAGGGTCTGCGTTTGCTCACCCAACCCCACCAAACCTCTCAGCCCCAAGAGTGTCCACCCTTATGTCTCATCCAGCTGTGGGTCTAGATATGGTCAATCCAGGTTGCATCACAGCCCCTGAACGAATTGTGTAAGAATTTCTCTCTCTTTCCCTGTCTTTGTTTCATGGGTTTTTAAAAGTAATTTATTTTTATAATGGGGTTTAGCTGCTTTTCACGGCTGTGTTTATGCCGCTTTACACCCACTTGACACACTAACAGAGAGATATCAATACATAGGTTTTAAGATTATTACTAGTCAGATATATTCTTGTGCGGTGAATCGGGCGTGTTGAGTCCAGTTCTCTGAGCAAGGAGTAGGTCTTGTCTATTACATATTGGGTTTATGGAACGGTATCTGAGCTAATTTGAAACTCTTGTTTTATGTATCACCCCACCTCACCTTTCCCGTTAAGCAGCCATAGTGTGTTTTCTGCATGTGTGACTCTGTTCTGTTTTGTAATTCAGTTCAAGTGTAACGGTTTTTACTTTCCCTCTATAAGTGACACCTTATGAGAAGTGTCCTTTTCTGTGTGACTTATTTCACTTAAAATCGTCGTACCTAAATCCACTCATCATGCTGCTACTAGCCTTATGACATTGATTTCATGGCTGAGTGATATTCCATTGTACATAAGGACCACAAATTTTTTATCCATTTTTCGCTTTCCTGGGATATTTAAGGTGGAATGAAGTGGAGGTCCTTGTCAACAGAGCAGCCCTAAACGTTGGGGTGCTTGTGTCTTGCTGATTTTCAATTTTCCCACTTTATCCCCCCATGCGTGGAAGTGCCCTATGCTCTCTAAGCTGTGTTTTTTAGCTGTTTCAGGACACACCGTACACTTCTCCAGTGTGGCTGTTGGCAATTGACATCCCGCCCATCAGTGTAGCAAGGCTCCCATTTCTCCATGGCCTGTCCTGCATTTCTGGTTTTGACACTTTTTTCAGCATGGCCCTTTTGACCGATGCGAAGCGAGACTTCTTTGTAGCGCTGATTTGCCTTTCCAGGTTGCTTGGTTGGCCAAAAAGGGCGTATGCGTTTTTTCCTGAATATATTCAGGAAAAAACGCATACGCCCTTTTTGGCCAAGGGCATCATTGTCAACGTTTTGCCGCTTTTCATGTGCTTTAAAGACGATTCGAATCTACCTCCTGAAATCTGTTTCCTGCAATTCTGCCTTGATTTCAAATCCTCTTCTTTGCCTTCCCTCAATATATTTGTGGACGAGAGTTATCATTTATAACTCTGCAGGTTTGTGAATTGCAGTGCCCTGAAGCTCCATTTTACAAGTCGCTTTTTTGGGAGCTGGCCGCAAAATCGCAGGATGGCTTCAGGCCCTGTTCTGGTTCCGGGGGGCAGGCTGAGCCTGTGGTTAATTCTTCTTCCTGATGGGAAAATAGAGTGACCTGTGCCTGTCCCAACACCAAGAGCTAGTCTCTCATTGGTTCCCCGTCTTCCCGTTCATCCTCAGGACAAATTGCAACCTGTACGGAACAGGAGGTTAAAGGTGCTGATGCTCCAAGTAGGGAGATTGCTAGTAAAGTGGCTGGAATGGCGAACCCGAGCACAAGGAGATGAGAAATGAGGTGCGTTTTAGAAACCTTTCCCCATCACACGGTGTACCATCTTCTGGGTTTCTCATGCATGTTTTCGATGTAGAAAGATGCCCTTGAACCTGGAGATTTGGGACCCATGCGATGGGTAGCACGCAGTATTACTTTAAAGGGTCTGCGTTTGCTCACCCAACCTCACCAAACCTCTCAGCCCCAAGAGTGTCCACCCTTATGTCTCATCCAGCTGTGGGTCTAGATATGGTCAATCCAGGTTGCATCACAGCCCCTGAACGAATTGTGTAAGAATTTCTCTCTCTTTCCCTGTCTTTGTTTCATGGGTTTTTAAAAGTAATTTATTTTTATAATGGGGTTTAGCTGCTTTTCACGGCTGTGTTTATGCCGCTTTACACCCACTTGACACACTAACAGAGAGATATCAATACATAGGTTTTAAGATTATTACTAGTCAGATATATTCTTGTGCGGTGAATCGGGCGTGTTGAGTCCAGTTCTCTGAGCAAGGAGTAGGTCTTGTCTATTACATATTGGGTTTATGGAACGGTATCTGAGCTAATTTGAAAGTCTTGTTTTATGTATCACCCCACCTCACCTTTCCCGTTAAGCAGCCATAGTGTGTTTTCTGCATGTGTGACTCTGTTCTGTTTTGTAATTCAGTTCAAGTGTAACGGTTTTTACATTCCCTCTATAAGTGACACCTTATGAGAAGTGTCCTTTTCTGTGTGACTTATTTCACTTAGAATCGTCGTACCTAAATCCACTCATCATGCTGCTACTAGCCTTATGACATTGATTTCATGGCTGAGTGATATTCCATTGTACATAAGGACCACAACTTTTTTATCCATTTTTCGCTTTCCTGGGATATTTAAGGTGGAATGAAGTGGAGGTCCTTGTCAACAGAGCAGCCCTAAACTTTGGGGTGCTTGTGTCTTGCTGATTTTCAATTTTCCCACTTTATCCCCCCATGCGTGGAAGTGCCCTATGCTCTCTAAGCTGTGTTTTTTAGCTGTTTCAGGACACACCGTACACTTCTCCAGTGTGGCTGTTGGCAATTGACATCCCGCCCATCAGTGTAGCAAGGCTCCCATTTCTCCATGGCCTGTCCTGCATTTCTGGTTTTGACACTTTTTTCAGCATGGCCCTTTTGACCGATGGGAAGCGAGACTTCTTTGTAGCGCTGATTTGCCTTTCCAGGTTGCTTGGTTGGCCAAAAAGGGCGTATGCGTTTTTTCCTGAATATATTCAGGAAAAAACGCATACGCCCTTTTTGGCCAAGGGCATCATTGTCAACATTTTGCCGCTTTTCATGTGCTTTAAAGACGATTCGAATCTACCTCCTGAAATCTGTTTCCTGCAATTCTGCCTTGATTTCAAATCCTCTTCTTTGCCTTCCCTCAATATATTTGTGGACGAGAGTTATCATTTATAACTCTGCAGGTTTGTGAACTGCAGTGCCCTGAAGCTCCATTTTACAAGTCGCTTTTTTGGGAGCTGGCCGCAAAAGCGCAGGATGGCTTCAGGCCCTGTTCTGGTTCTGGGGGTCAGGCTGAGCCTGTGGTTAATTCTTCTTCCTGATGGGAAAATAGAGTGACCTGTGCCTGTCCCAACACCAAGAGCTAGTCTCTCATTGGTTCCCCGTCTTCCCGTTCATCCTCAGGACAAATTGCAACCTGTACGGAACAGGAGGTTAAAGTTGCTGTTGCTCCAAGTAGGGAGATTGCTAGTAAAGTGGCTGGAATGGCGAACCCGAGCACAAGGAGATGAGAAATGAGGTGCGTTTTAGAAACCTTTCCCCATCACACGGTGTACCATCTTCTGGGTTTCTCATGCATGTTTTCGATGTAGAAAGATGCCCTTGAAACTGGAGATTTGGGACCCATGCGATGGGTAGCACGCAGTATTACTTTAAAGGGTCTGCGTTTGCTCACCCAACCTCACCAAACCTCTCAGCCCCAAGAGTGTCCACCCTTATGTCTCATCCAGCTGTGGGTCTAGATATGGTCAATCCAGGTTGCATCACAGCCCCTGAACGAATTGTGTAAGAATTTCTCTCTCTTTCCCTGTCTTTGTTTCATGGGTTTTTAAAAGTAATTTATTTTTATAATGGGGTTTAGCTGCTTTTCACGGCTGTGTTTATGCCGCTTTACACCCACTTGACACACTAACAGAGAGATATCAATACATAGGTTTTAAGATTATTACTAGTCAGATATATTCTTGTGCGGTGAATCGGGCGTGTTGAGTCCAGTTCTCTGAGCAAGGAGTAGGTCTTGTCTATTACATATTGGGTTTATGGAACGGTATCTGAGCTAATTTGAAACTCTTGTTTTATGTATCACCCCACCTCACCTTTCCCGTTAAGCAGCCATAGTGTGTTTTCTGCATGTGTGACTCTGTTCTGTTTTGTAATTCAGTTCAAGTGTAACGGTTTTTACATTCCCTCTATAAGTGACACCTTATGAGAAGTGTCCTTTTCTGTGTGACTTATTTCACTTAGAATCGTCGTACCTAAATCCACTCATCATGCTGCTACTAGCCTTATGACATTGATTTCATGGCTGAGTGATATTCCATTGTACATAAGGACCACAACTTTTTTATCCATTTTTCGCTTTCCTGGGATATTTAAGGTGGAATGAAGTGGAGGTCCTTGTCAACAGAGCAGCCCTAAACTTTGGGGTGCTTGTGTCTTGCTGATTTTCAATTTTCCCACTTTATCCCCCCATGCGTGGAAGTGCCCTATGCTCTCTAAGCTGTGTTTTTTAGCTGTTTCAGGACACACCGTACACTTCTCCAGTGTGGCTGTTGGCAATTGACATCCCGCCCATCAGTGTAGCAAGGCTCCCATTTCTCCATGGCCTGTCCTGCATTTCTGGTTTTGACACTTTTTTCAGCATGGCCCTTTTGACCGATGCGAAGCGAGACTTCTTTGTAGCGCTGATTTGCCTTTCCAGGTTGCTTGGTTGGCCAAAAAGGGCGTATGCGTTTTTTCCTGAATATATTCAGGAAAAAACGCATACGCCCTTTTTGGCCAAGGGCATCATTGTCGACGTTTTGCCGCTTTTCATGTGCTTTAAAGACGATTCGAATCTACCTCCTGAAATCTGTTTCCTGCAATTCTGCCTTGATTTCAAATCCTCTTCTTTGCCTTCCCTCAATATATTTGTGGACGAGAGTTATCATTTATAACTCTGCAGGTTTGTGAATTGCAGTGCCCTGAAGCTCCATTTTACAAGTCGTTTTTTTGGGAGCTGGCCGCCAAAGCGCAGGATGGCTTCAGGCCCTGTTCTGGTTCCGGGGGGCAGGCTGAGCCTGTGGTTAATTCTTCTTCCTGATGGGAAAATAGAGTGACCTGTGCCTGTCCCAACACCAAGAGCGAGTCTCTCATTGGTTCCCCGTCTTCCCGTTCATCCTCAGGACAAATTGCAACCTGTACGGAACAGGAGGTTAAAGGTGCTGATGCTCCAAGTAGGGAGATTGCTAGTAAAGTGGCTGGAATGGCGAACCCGAGCACAAGGAGATGAGAAATGGGGTGCCTTTTAGAAACCTTTCCCCATCACACGGTGTACCATCTTCTGGGTTTCTCATGCATGTTTTCGATGTAGGAAGATGCCCTTGAACCTGGAGATTTGGGACCCATGCGATGGGTAGCACGCAGTATTACTTTAAAGGGTCTGCGTTTGCTCACCCAACCTCACCAAACCTCTCAGCCCCAAGAGTGTCCACCCTTATGTCTCATCCAGCTGTGGGTCTAGATATGGTCAATCCAGGTTGCATCACAGCCCCTGAACGAATTGTGTAAGAATTTCTCTCTCTTTCCCTGTCTTTGTTTCATGGGTTTTTAAAAGTAATTTATTTTTATAATGGGGTTTAGCTGCTTTTCACGGCTGTGTTTATGCCGCTTTACACCCACTTGACACACTAACAGAGAGATATCAATACATAGGTTTTAAGATTATTACTAGTCAGATATATTCTGGTGCGGTGAATCGGGCGTGTTGAGTCCAGTTCTCTGAGCAAGGAGTAGGTCTTGTCTATTACATATTGGGTTTATGGAACGGTATCTGAGCTAATTTGAAAGTCTTGTTTTATGTATCACCCCACCTCACCTTTCCCGTTAAGCAGCCATAGTGTGTTTTCTGCATGTGTGACTCTGTTCTGTTTTGTAATTCAGTTCAAGTGTAACGGTTTTTACATTCCCTCTATAAGTGACACCTTATGAGAAGTGTCCTTTTCTGTGTGACTTATTTCACTTAGAATCGTCGTACCTAAATCCACTCATCATGCTGCTACTAGCCTTATGACATTGATTTCATGGCTGAGTGATATTCCATTGTACATAAGGACCACAACTTTTTTATCCATTTTTCGCTTTCCTGGGATATTTAAGGTGGAATGAAGTGGAGGTCCTTGTCAACAGAGCAGCCCTAAACTTTGGGGTGCTTGTGTCTTGCTGATTTTCAATTTTCCCACTTTATCCCCCCATGCGTGGAAGTGCCCTATGCTCTCTAAGCTGTGTTTTTTAGCTGTTTCAGGACACACCGTACACTTCTCCAGTGTGGCTGTTGGCAATTGACATCCCGCCCATCAGTGTAGCAAGGCTCCCATTTCTCCATGGCCTGTCCTGCATTTCTGGTTTTGACACTTTTTTCAGCATGGCCCTTTTGACCGATGGGAAGCGAGACTTCTTTGTAGCGCTGATTTGCCTTTCCAGGTTGCTTGGTTGGCCAAAAAGGGCGTATGCGTTTTTTCCTGAATATATTCAGGAAAAAACGCATACGCCCTTTTTGGCCAAGGGCATCATTGTCAACATTTTGCCGCTTTTCATGTGCTTTAAAGACGATTCGAATCTACCTCCTGAAATCTGTTTCCTGCAATTCTGCCTTGATTTCAAATCCTCTTCTTTGCCTTCCCTCAATATATTTGTGGACGAGATTTATCATTTATAACTCTGCAGGTTTGTGAACTGCAGTGCCCTGAAGCTCCATTTTACAAGTCGCTTTTTTGGGAGCTGGCCGCAAAAGCGCAGGATGGCTTCAGGCCCTGTTCTGGTTCTGGGGGTCAGGCTGAGCCTGTGGTTAATTCTTCTTCCTGATGGGAAAATAGAGTGACCTGTGCCTGTCCCAACACCAAGAGCTAGTCTCTCATTGGTTCCCCGTCTTCCCGTTCATCCTCAGGACAAATTGCAACCTGTACGGAACAGGAGGTTAAAGGTGCTGTTGCTCCAAGTAGGGAGATTGCTAGTAAAGTGGCTGGAATGGCGAACCCGAGCACAAGGAGATGAGAAATGAGGTGCGTTTTAGAAACCTTTCCCCATCACACGGTGTACCATCTTCTGGGTTTCTCATGCATGATTTCGATGTAGGAAGATGCCCTTGAACCTGGAGATTTGGGACCCATGCGATGGGTAGCACGCAGTATTACTTTAAAGGGTCTGCGTTTGCTCACCCAACCTCACCAAACCTCTCAGCCCCAAGAGTGTCCACCCTTATGTCTCATCCAGCTGTGGGTCTAGATATGGTCAATCCAGGTTGCATCACAGCCCCTGAACGAATTGTGTAAGAATTTCTCTCTCTTTCCCTGTCTTTGTTTCATGGGTTTTTAAAAGTAATTTATCTTTATAATGGGGTTTAGCTGCTTTTCACGGCTGTGTTTATGCCGCTTTACACCCACTTGACACACTAACAGAGAGATATCAATACATAGGCTTTAAGATTATTACTAGTCAGATATATTCTTGTGCGGTGAATCGGGCGTGTTGAGTCCAGTTCTCTGAGCAAGGAGTAGGTCTTGTCTATTACATATTGGGTTTATGGAACGGTATCTGAGCTAATTTGAAAGTCTTGTTTTATGTATCACCCCACTTCACCTTTCCCGTTAAGCAGCCATAGTGTGTTTTCTGCATGTGTGACTCTGTTCTGTTTTGTAATTCAGTTCAAGTGTAACGGTTTTTACTTTCCCTCTATAAGTGACACCTTATGAGAAGTGTCCTTTTCTGTGTGACTTATTTCACTTAAAATCGTCGTACCTAAATCCACTCATCATGCTGCTACTAGCCTTATGACATTGATTTCATGGCTGAGTGATATTCCATTGTACATAAGGACCACAAATTTTTTATCCATTTTTCGCTTTCCTGGGATATTTAAGGTGGAATGAAGTGGAGGTCCTTGTCAACAGAGCAGCCCTAAACTTTGGGGTGCTTGTGTCTTGCTGATTTTCAATTTTCCCACTTTATCCCCCCATGCGTGGAAGTGCCCTATGCTCTCTAAGCTGTGTTTTTTAGCTGTTTCAGGACACACCGTACACTTCTCCAGTGTGGCTGTTGGCAATTGACATCCCGCCCATCAGTGTAGCAAGGCTCCCATTTCTCCATGGCCTGTCCTGCATTTCTGGTTTTGACACTTTTTTCAGCATGGCCCTTTTGACCGATGCGAAGCGAGACTTCTTTGTAGCGCTGATTTGCCTTTCCAGGTTGCTTGGTTGGCCAAAAAGGGCGTATGCGTTTTTTCCTGAATATATTCAGGAAAAAACGCATACGCCCTTTTTGGCCAAGGGCATCATTGTCGACGTTTTGCCGCTTTTCATGTGCTTTAAAGACGATTCGAATCTACCTCCTGAAATCTGTTTCCTGCAATTCTGCCTTGATTTCAAATCCTCTTCTTTGCCTTCCCTCAATATATTTGTGGACGAGAGTTATCATTTATAACTCTGCAGGTTTGTGAATTGCAGTGCCCTGAAGCTCCATTTTACAAGTCGCTTTTTTGGGAGCTGGCCGCCAAAGCGCAGGATGGCTTCAGGCCCTGTTCTGGTTCCGGGGGGCAGGCTGAGCCTGTGGTTAATTCTTCTTCCTGATGGGAAAATAGAGTGACCTGTGCCTGTCCCAACACCAAGAGCGAGTCTCTCATTGGTTCCCCGTCTTCCCGTTCATCCTCAGGACAAATTGCAACCTGTACGGAACAGGAGGTTAAAGGTGCTGATGCTCCAAGTAGGGAGATTGCTAGTAAAGTGGCTGGAATGGCGAACCCGAGCACAAGGAGATGAGAAATGGGGTGCCTTTTAGAAACCTTTCCCCATCACACGGTGTACCATCTTCTGGGTTTCTCATGCATGTTTTCGATGTAGGAAGATGCCCTTGAACCTGGAGATTTGGGACCCATGCGATGGGTAGCACGCAGTATTACTTTAAAGGGTCTGCGTTTGCTCACCCAACCTCACCAAACCTCTCAGCCCCAAGAGTGTCCACCCTTATGTCTCATCCAGCTGTGGGTCTAGATATGGTCAATCCAGGTTGCATCACAGCCCCTGAACGAATTGTGTAAGAATTTCTCTCTCTTTCCCTGTCTTTGTTTCATGGGTTTTTAAAAGTAATTTATTTTTATAATGGGGTTTAGCTGCTTTTCACGGCTGTGTTTATGCCGCTTTACACCCACTTGACACACTAACAGAGAGATATCAATACATAGGTTTTAAGATTATTACTAGTCAGATATATTCTGGTGCGGTGAATCGGGCGTGTTGAGTCCAGTTCTCTGAGCAAGGAGTAGGTCTTGTCTATTACATATTGGGTTTATGGAACGGTATCTGAGCTAATTTGAAAGTCTTGTTTTATGTATCACCCCACCTCACCTTTCCCGTTAAGCAGCCATAGTGTGTTTTCTGCATGTGTGACTCTGTTCTGTTTTGTAATTCAGTTCAAGTGTAACGGTTTTTACATTCCCTCTATAAGTGACACCTTATGAGAAGTGTCCTTTTCTGTGTGACTTATTTCACTTAGAATCGTCGTACCTAAATCCACTCATCATGCTGCTACTAGCCTTATGACATTGATTTCATGGCTGAGTGATATTCCATTGTACATAAGGACCACAACTTTTTTATCCATTTTTCGCTTTCCTGGGATATTTAAGGTGGAATGAAGTGGAGGTCCTTGTCAACAGAGCAGCCCTAAACTTTGGGGTGCTTGTGTCTTGCTGATTTTCAATTTTCCCACTTTATCCCCCCATGCGTGGAAGTGCCCTATGCTCTCTAAGCTGTGTTTTTTAGCTGTTTCAGGACACACCGTACACTTCTCCAGTGTGGCTGTTGGCAATTGACATCCCGCCCATCAGTGTAGCAAGGCTCCCATTTCTCCATGGCCTGTCCTGCATTTCTGGTTTTGACACTTTTTTCAGCATGGCCCTTTTGACCGATGGGAAGCGAGACTTCTTTGTAGCGCTGATTTGCCTTTCCAGGTTGCTTGGTTGGCCAAAAAGGGCGTATGCGTTTTTTCCTGAATATATTCAGGAAAAAACGCATACGCCCTTTTTGGCCAAGGGCATCATTGTCGACGTTTTGCCGCTTTTCATGTGCTTTAAAGACGATTCGAATCTACCTCCTGAAATCTGTTTCCTGCAATTCTGCCTTGATTTCAAATCCTCTTCTTTGCCTTCCCTCAATATATTTGTGGACGAGAGTTATCATTTATAACTCTGCAGGTTTGTGAATTGCAGTGCCCTGAAGCTCCATTTTACAAGTCGCTTTTTTGGGAGCTGGCCGCCAAAGCGCAGGATGGCTTCAGGCCCTGTTCTGGTTCCGGGGGGCAGGCTGAGCCTGTGGTTAATTCTTCTTCCTGATGGGAAAATAGAGTGACCTGTGCCTGTCCAAACACCAAGAGCGAGTCTCTCATTGGTTCCCCGTCTTCCCGTTCATCCTCAGGACAAATTGCAACATGTACGGAACAGGAGGTTAAAGGTGCTGTTGCTCCAAGTAGGGAGATTGCTAGTAAAGTGGCTGGAATGGCGAACCCGAGCACAAGGAGATGAGAAATGAGGTGCGTTTTAGAAACCTTTCCCCATCACACGGTGTACCATCTTCTGGGTTTCTCATGCATGTTTTCGATGTAGGAAGATGCCCTTGAACCTGGAGATTTGGGACCCATGCGATGGGTAGCACGCAGTATTACTTTAAAGGGTCTGCGTTTGCTCACCCAACCTCACCAAACCTCTCAGCCCCAAGAGTGTCCACCCTTATGTCTCATCCAGCTGTGGGTCTAGATATGGTCAATCCAGGTTGCATCACAGCCCCTGAACGAATTGTGTAAGAATTTCTCTCTCTTTCCCTGTCTTTGTTTCATGGGTTTTTAAAAGTAATTTATTTTTATAATGGGGTTTAGCTGCTTTTCACGGCTGTGTTTATGCCGCTTTACACCCACTTGACACACTAACAGAGAGATATCAATACATAGGTTTTAAGATTATTACTAGTCAGATATATTCTGGTGCGGTGAATCGGGCGTGTTGAGTCCAGTTCTCTGAGCAAGGAGTAGGTCTTGTCTATTACATATTGGGTTTATGGAACGGTATCTGAGCTAATTTGAAACTCTTGTTTTATGTATCACCCCACCTCACCTTTCCCGTTAAGCAGCCATAGTGTGTTTTCTGCATGTGTGACTCTGTTCTGTTTTGTAATTCAGTTCAAGTGTAACGGTTTTTACATTCCCTCTATAAGTGACACCTTATGAGAAGTGTCCTTTTCTGTGTGGCTTATTTAACTTAGAATCGTCGTACCTAAATCCACTCATCATGCTGCTACTAGCCTTATGACATTGATTTCATGGCTGAGTGATATTCCATTGTACATAAGGACCACAACTTTTTTATCCATTTTTCGCTTTCCTGGGATATTTAAGGTGGAATGAAGTGGAGGTCCTTGTCAACAGAGCAGCCCTAAACTTTGGGGTGCTTGTGTCTTGCTGATTTTCAATTTTCCCACTTTATCCCCCCATGCGTGGAAGTGCCCTATGCTCTCTAAGCTGTGTTTTTTAGCTGTTTCAGGACACACCGTACACTTCTCCAGTGTGGTTGTTGGCAATTGACATCCCGCCCATCAGTGTAGCAAGGCTCCCATTTCTCCATGGCCTGTCCTGCATTTCTGGTTTTGACACTTTTTTCAGCATGGCCCTTTTGACCGATGGGAAGCGAGACTTCTTTGTAGCGCTGATTTGCCTTTCCAGGTTGCTTGGTTGGCCAAAAAGGGCGTATGCGTTTTTTCCTGAATATATTCAGGAAAAAACGCATACGCCCTTTTTGGCCAAGGGCATCATTGTCGACGTTTTGCCGCTTTTCATGTGCTTTAAAGACGATTCGAATCTACCTCCTGAAATCTGTTTCCTGCAATTCTGCCTTGATTTCAAATCCTCTTCTTTGCCTTCCCTCAATATATTTGTGGACGAGAGTTATCATTTATAACTCTGCAGGTTTGTGAATTGCAGTGCCCTGAAGCTCCATTTTACAAGTCGCTTTTTTGGGAGCTGGCCGCCAAAGCGCAGGATGGCTTCAGGCCCTGTTCTGGTTCCGGGGGGCAGGCTGAGCCTGTGGTTAATTCTTCTTCCTGATGGGAAAATAGAGTGACCTGTGCCTGTCCCAACACCAAGAGCGAGTCTCTCATTGGTTCCCCGTCTTCCCGTTCATCCTCAGGACAAATTGCAACCTGTACGGAACAGGAGGTTAAAGGTGCTGTTGCTCCAAGTAGGGAGATTGCTAGTAAAGTGGCTGGAATGGCGAACCCGAGCACAAGGAGATGAGAAATGAGGTGCGTTTTAGAAACCTTTCCCCATCACACGGTGTACCATCTTCTGGGTTTCTCATGCATGTTTTCGATGTAGGAAGATGCCCTTGAACCTGGAGATTTGGGACCCATGCGATGGGTAGCACGCAGTATTACTTTAAAGGGTCTGCGTTTGCTCACCCAACCTCACCAAACCTCTCAGCCCCAAGAGTGTCCACCCTTATGTCTCATCCAGCTGTGGGTCTAGATATGGTCAATCCAGGTTGCATCACAGCCCCTGAACGAATTGTGTAAGAATTTCTCTCTCTTTCCCTGTCTTTGTTTCATGGGTTTTTAAAAGTAATTTATTTTTATAATGGGGTTTAGCTGCTTTTCACGGCTGTGTTTATGCCGCTTTACACCCACTTGACACACTAACAGAGAGATATCAATACATAGGTTTTAAGATTATTACTAGTCAGATATATTCTGGTGCGGTGAATCGGGCGTGTTGAGTCCAGTTCTCTGAGCAAGGAGTAGGTCTTGTCTATTACATATTGGGTTTATGGAACGGTATCTGAGCTAATTTGAAACTCTTGTTTTATGTATCACCCCACCTCACCTTTCCCGTTAAGCAGCCATAGTGTGTTTTCTGCATGTGTGACTCTGTTCTGTTTTGTAATTCAGTTCAAGTGTAACGGTTTTTACATTCCCTCTATAAGTGACACCTTATGAGAAGTGTCCTTTTCTGTGTGGCTTATTTCACTTAGAATCGTCGTACCTAAATCCACTCATCATGCTGCTACTAGCCTTATGACATTGATTTCATGGCTGAGTGATATTCCATTGTACATAAGGACCACAACTTTTTTATCCATTTTTCGCTTTCCTGGGATATTTAAGGTGGAATGAAGTGGAGGTCCTTGTCAACAGAGCAGCCCTAAACTTTGGGGTGCTTGTGTCTTGCTGATTTTCAATTTTCCCACTTTATCACCCCATGCGTGGAAGTGCCCTATGCTCTCTAAGCTGTGTTTTTTAGCTGTTTCAGGACACACCGTACACTTCTCCAGTGTGGCTGTTGGCAATTGACATCCCGCCCATCAGTGTAGCAAGGCTCCCATTTCTCCATGGCCTGTCCTGCATTTCTGGTTTTGACACTTTTTTCAGCATGGCCCTTTTGACCGATGGGAAGCGAGACTTCTTTGTAGCGCTGATTTGCCTTTCCAGGTTGCTTGGTTGGCCAAAAAGGGCGTATGCGTTTTTTCCTGAATATATTCAGGAAAAAACGCATACGCCCTTTTTGGCCAAGGGCATCATTGTCGACGTTTTGCCGCTTTTCATGTGCTTTAAAGACGATTCGAATCTACCTCCTGAAATCTGTTTCCTGCAATTCTGCCTTGATTTCAAATCCTCTTCTTTGCCTTCCCTCAATATATTTGTGGACGAGAGTTATCATTTATAACTCTGCAGGTTTGTGAATTGCAGTGCCCTGAAGCTCCATTTTACAAGTCGCTTTTTTGGGAGCTGGCCGCCAAAGCGCAGGATGGCTTCAGGCCCTGTTCTGGTTCCGGGGGGCAGGCTGAGCCTGTGGTTAATTCTTCTTCCTGATGGGAAAATAGAGTGACCTGTGCCTGTCCCAACACCAAGAGCGAGTCTCTCATTGGTTCCCCGTCTTCCCGTTCATCCTCAGGACAAATTGCAACCTGTACGGAACAGGAGGTTAAAGGTGCTGATGCTCCAAGTAGGGAGATTGCTAGTAAAGTGGCTGGAATAGCGAACCCGAGCACAAGGAGATGAGAAATGAGGTGCGTTTTAGAAACCTTTCCCCATCACACGGTGTACCATCTTCTGGGTTTCTCATGCATGTTTTCGATGTAGGAAGATGCCCTTGAACCTGGAGATTTGGGACCCATGCGATGGGTAGCACGCAGTATTACTTTAAAGGGTCTGCGTTTGCTCACCCAACCTCACCAAACCTCTCAGCCCCAAGAGTGTCCACCCTTATGTCTCATCCAGCTGTGGGTCTAGATATGGTCAATCCAGGTTGCATCACAGCCCCTGAACGAATTGTGTAAGAATTTCTCTCTCTTTCCCTGTCTTTGTTTCATGGGTTTTTAAAAGTAATTTATTTTTATAATGGGGTTTAGCTGCTTTTCACGGCTGTGTTTATGCCGCTTTACACCCACTTGACACACTAACAGAGAGATATCAATACATAGGTTTTAAGATTATTACTAGTCAGATATATTCTGGTGCGGTGAATCGGGCGTGTTGAGTCCAGTTCTCTGAGCAAGGAGTAGGTCTTGTCTATTACATATTGGGTTTATGGAACGGTATCTGAGCTAATTTGAAAGTCTTGTTTTATGTATCACCCCACCTCACCTTTCCCGTTAAGCAGCCATAGTGTGTTTTCTGCATGTGTGACTCTGTTCTGTTTTGTAATTCAGTTCAAGTGTAACGGTTTTTACATTCCCTCTATAAGTGACACCTTATGAGAAGTGTCCTTTTCTGTGTGGCTTATTTCACTTAGAATCGTCGTACCTAAATCCACTCATCATGCTGCTACTAGCCTTATGACATTGATTTCATGGCTGAGTGATATTCCATTGTACATAAGGACCACAAATTTTTTATCCATTTTTCGCTTTCCTGGGATATTTAAGGTGGAATGAAGTGGAGGTCCTTGTCAACAGAGCAGCCCTAAACTTTGGGGTGCTTGTGTCTTGCTGATTTTCAATTTTCCCACTTTATCCCCCCATGCGTGGAAGTGCCCTATGCTCTCTAAGCTGTGTTTTTTAGCTGTTTCAGGACACACCGTACACTTCTCCAGTGTGGCTGTTGGCAATTGACATCCCGCCCATCAGTGTAGCAAGGCTCCCATTTCTCCATGGCCTGTCCTGCATTTCTGGTTTTGACACTTTTTTCAGCATGGCCCTTTTGACCGATGGGAAGCGAGACTTCTTTGTAGCGCTGATTTGCCTTTCCAGGTTGCTTGGTTGGCCAAAAAGGGCGTATGCGTTTTTTCCTGAATATATTCAGGAAAAAACGCATACGCCCTTTTTGGCCAAGGGCATCATTGTCGACGTTTTGCCGCTTTTCATGTGCTTTAAAGACGATTCGAATCTACCTCCTGAAATCTGTTTCCTGCAATTCTGCCTTGATTTCAAATCCTCTTCTTTGCCTTCCCTCAATATATTTGTGGACGAGAGTTATCATTTATAACTCTGCAGGTTTGTGAATTGCAGTGCCCTGAAGCTCCATTTTACAAGTCGCTTTTTTGGGAGCTGGCCGCCAAAGCGCAGGATGGCTTCAGGCCCTGTTCTGGTTCCGGGGGGCAGGCTGAGCCTGTGGTTAATTCTTCTTCCTGATGGGAAAATAGAGTGACCTGTGCCTGTCCCAACACCAAGAGCGAGTCTCTCATTGGTTCCCCGTCTTCCCGTTCATCCTCAGGACAAATTGCAACCTGTACGGAACAGGAGGTTAAAGGTGCTGATGCTCCAAGTAGGGAGATTGCTAGTAAAGTGGCTGGAATAGCGAACCCGAGCACAAGGAGATGAGAAATGAGGTGCGTTTTAGAAACCTTTCCCCATCACACGGTGTACCATCTTCTGGGTTTCTCATGCATGTTTTCGATGTAGGAAGATGCCCTTGAACCTGGAGATTTGGGACCCATGCGATGGGTAGCACGCAGTATTACTTTAAAGGGTCTGCGTTTGCTCACCCAACCTCACCAAACCTCTCAGCCCCAAGAGTGTCCACCCTTATGTCTCATCCAGCTGTGGGTCTAGATATGGTCAATCCAGGTTGCATCACAGCCCCTGAACGAATTGTGTAAGAATTTCTCTCTCTTTCCCTGTCTTTGTTTCATGGGTTTTTAAAAGTAATTTATTTTTATAATGGGGTTTAGCTGCTTTTCACGGCTGTGTTTATGCTGCTTTACACCCACTTGACACACTAACAGAGAGATATCAATACATAGGTTTTAAGATTATTACTAGTCAGATATATTCTGGTGCGGTGAATCGGGCGTGTTGAGTCCAGTTCTCTGAGCAAGGAGTAGGTCTTGTCTATTACATATTGGGTTTATGGAACGGTATCTGAGCTAATTTGAAAGTCTTGTTTTATGTATCACCCCACCTCACCTTTCCCGTTAAGCAGCCATAGTGTGTTTTCTGCATGTGTGACTCTGTTCTGTTTTGTAATTCGGTTCAAGTGTAACGGTTTTTACATTCCCTCTATAAGTGACACCTTATGAGAAGTGTCCTTTTCTGTGTGACTTATTTCACTTAGAATCGTCGTACCTAAATCCACTCATCATGCTGCTACTAGCCTTATGACATTGATTTCATGGCTGAGTGATATTCCATTGTACATAAGGACCACAAATTTTTTATCCATTTTTCGCTTTCCTGGGATATTTAAGGTGGAATGAAGTGGAGGTCCTTGTCAACAGAGCAGCCCTAAACTTTGGGGTGCTTGTGTCTTGCTGATTTTCAATTTTCCCACTTTATCCCCCCATGCGTGGAAGTGCCCTATGCTCTCTAAGCTGTGTTTTTTAGCTGTTTCAGGACACACCGTACACTTCTCCAGTGTGGCTGTTGGCAATTGACATCCCGCCCATCAGTGTAGCAAGGCTCCCATTTCTCCATGGCCTGTCCTGCATTTCTGGTTTTGACACTTTTTTCAGCATGGCCCTTTTGACCGATGGGAAGCGAGACTTCTTTGTAGCGCTGATTTGCCTTTCCAGGTTGCTTGGTTGGCCAAAAAGGGCGTATGCGTTTTTTCCTGAATATATTCAGGAAAAAACGCATACGCCCTTTTTGGCCAAGGGCATCATTGTCAACGTTTTGCCGCTTTTCATGTGCTTTAAAGACGATTCGAATCTACCTCCTGAAATCTGTTTCCTGCAATTCTGCCTTGATTTCAAATCCTCTTCTTTGCCTTCCCTCAATATATTTGTGGACGAGAGTTATCATTTATAACTCTGCAGGTTTGTGAATTGCAGTGCCCTGAAGCTCCATTTTACAAGTCGCTTTTTTGGGAGCTGGCCGCCAAAGCGCAGGATGGCTTCAGGCCCTGTTCTGGTTCCGGGGGGCAGGCTGAGCCTGTGGTTAATTCTTCTTCCTGATGGGAAAATAGAGTGACCTGTGCCTGTCCCAACACCAAGAGCTAGTCTCTCATTGGTTCCCCGTCTTCCCGTTCATCCTCAGGACAAATTGCAACCTGTACGGAACAGGAGGTTAAAGGTGCTGATGCTCCAAGTAGGGAGATTGCTAGTAAAGTGGCTGGAATGGCGAACCCGAGCACAAGGAGATGAGAAATGAGGTGCGTTTTAGAAACCTTTCCCCATCACACGGTGTACCATCTTCTGGGTTTCTCATGCATGTTTTCGATGTAGGAAGATGCCCTTGAACCTGGAGATTTGGGACCCATGCGATGGGTAGCACGCAGTATTACTTTAAAGGGTCTGCGTTTGCTCACCCAACCTCACCAAACCTCTCAGCCCCAAGAGTGTCCACCCTTATGTCTCATCCAGCTGTGGGTCTAGATATGGTCAATCCAGGTTGCATCACAGCCCCTGAACGAATTGTGTAAGAATATCTCTCTCTTTCCCTATCTTTGTTTCATGGGTTTTTAAAAGTAATTTATTTTTATAATGGGGTTTAGCTGCTTTTCACGGCTGTGTTTATGCCGCTTTACACCCACTTGACACACTAACAGAGAGATATCAATACATAGGTTTTAAGATTATTACTAGTCAGATATATTCTTGTGCGGTGAATCGGGCGTGTTGAGTCCAGTTCTCTGAGCAAGGAGTAGGTCTTGTCTATTACATATTGGGTTTATGGAACGGTATCTGAGCTAATTTGAAAGTCTTGTTTTATGTATCACCCCACCTCACCTTTCCCGTTAAGCAGCCATAGTGTGTTTTCTGCATGTGTGACTCTGTTCTGTTTTGTAATTTGGTTCAAGTGTAACGGTTTTTACATTCCCTCTATAAGTGACACCTTATGAGAAGTGTCCTTTTCTGTGTGACTTATTTCACTTAGAATCGTCGTACCTAAATCCACTCATCATGCTGCTACTAGCCTTATGACATTGATTTCATGGCTGAGTGATATTCCATTGTACATAAGGACCACAACTTTTTTATCCATTTTTCGCTTTCCTGGGATATTTAAGGTGGAATGAAGTGGAGGTCCTTGTCAACAGAGCAGCCCTAAACTTTGGGGTGCTTGTGTCTTGCTGATTTTCAATTTTCCCACTTTATCCCCCCATGCGTGGAAGTGCCCTATGCTCTCTAAGCTGTGTTTTTTAGCTGTTTCAGGACACACCGTACACTTCTCCAGTGTGGCTGTTGGCAATTGACATCCCGCCCATCAGTGTAGCAAGGCTCCCATTTCTCCATGGCCTGTCCTGCATTTCTGGTTTTGACACTTTTTTCAGCATGGCCCTTTTGACCGATGGGAAGCGAGACTTCTTTGTAGCGCTGATTTGCCTTTCCAGGTTGCTTGGTTGGCCAAAAAGGGCGTATGCGTTTTTTCCTGAATATATTCAGGAAAAAACGCATACGCCCTTTTTGGCCAAGGGCATCATTGTCGACGTTTTGCCGCTTTTCATGTGCTTTAAAGACGATTCGAATCTACCTCCTGAAATCTGTTTCCTGCAATTCTGCCTTGATTTCAAATCCTCTTCTTTGCCTTCCCTCAATATATTTGTGGACGAGAGTTATCATTTATAACTCGCAGGTTTGTGAATTGCAGTGCCCTGAAGCTCCATTTTACAAGTCGCTTTTTTGGGAGCTGGCCGCCAAAGCGCAGGATGGCTTCAGGCCCTGTTCTGGTTCCGGGGGGCAGGCTGAGCCTGTGGTTAATTCTTCTTCCTGATGGGAAAATAGAGTGACCTGTGCCTGTCCCAACACCAAGAGCGAGTCTCTCATTGGTTCCCCGTCTTCCCGTTCATCCTCAGGACAAATTGCAACCTGTACGGAACAGGAGGTTAAAGGTGCTGATGCTCCAAGTAGGGAGATTGCTAGTAAAGTGGCTGGAATGGCGAACCCGAGCACAAGGAGATGAGAAATGAGGTGCGTTTTAGAAACCTTTCCCCATCACACGGTGTACCATCTTCTGGGTTTCTCATGCATGTTTTCGATGTAGGAAGATGCCCTTGAACCTGGAGATTTGGGACCCATTCGATGGGTAGCACGCAGTATTACTTTAAAGGGTCTGCGTTTGCTCACCCAACCTCACCAAACCTCTCAGCCCCAAGAGTGTCCACCCTTATGTCTCATCCAGCTGTGGGTCTAGATATGGTCAATCCAGGTTGCATCACAGCCCCTGAACGAATTGTGTAAGAATATCTCTCTCTTTCCCTATCTTTGTTTCATGGGTTTTTAAAAGTAATTTGTTTTTATAATGGGGTTTAGCTGCTTTTCACGGCTGTGTTTATGCCGCTTTACACCCACTTGACACACTAACAGAGAGATATCAATACATAGGTTTTAAGATTATTACTAGTCAGATATATTCTTGTGCGGTGAATCGGGCGTGTTGAGTCCAGTTCTCTGAGCAAGGAGTAGGTCTTGTCTATTACATATTGGGTTTATGGAACGGTATCTGAGCTAATTTGAAACTCTTGTTTTATGTATCACCCCACCTCACCTTTCCCGTTAAGCAGCCATAGTGTGTTTTCTGCATGTGTGACTCTGTTCTGTTTTGTAATTCGGTTCAAGTGTAACGGTTTTTACATTCCCTCTATAAGTGACACCTTATGAGAAGTGTCCTTTTCTGTGTGACTTATTTCACTTAGAATCGTCGTACCTAAATCCACTCATCATGCTGCTACTAGCCTTATGACATTGATTTCATGGCTGAGTGATATTCCATTGTACATAAGGACCACAACTTTTTTATCCATTTTTCGCTTTCCTGGGATATTTAAGGTGGAATGAAGTGGAGGTCCTTGTCAACAGAGCAGCCCTAAACTTTGGGGTGCTTGTGTCTTGCTGATTTTCAATTTTCCCACTTTATCCCCCCATGCGTGGAAGTGCCCTATGCTCTCTAAGCTGTGTTTTTTAGCTGTTTCAGGACACACCGTACACTTCTCCAGTGTGGCTGTTGGCAATTGACATCCCGCCCATCAGTGTAGCAAGGCTCCCATTTCTCCATGGCCTGTCCTGCATTTCTGGTTTTGACACTTTTTTCAGCATGGCCCTTTTGACCGATGGGAAGCGAGACTTCTTTGTAGCGCTGATTTGCCTTTCCAGGTTGCTTGGTTGGCCAAAAAGGGCGTATGCGTTTTTTCCTGAATATATTCAGGAAAAAACGCATACGCCCTTTTTGGCCAAGGGCATCATTGTCGACGTTTTGCCGCTTTTCATGTGCTTTAAAGACGATTCGAATCTACCTCCTGAAATCTGTTTCCTGCAATTCTGCCTTGATTTCAAATCCTCTTCTTTGCCTTCCCTCAATATATTTGTGGACGAGAGTTATCATTTATAACTCGCAGGTTTGTGAATTGCAGTGCCCTGAAGCTCCATTTTACAAGTCGCTTTTTTGGGAGCTGGCCGCCAAAGCGCAGGATGGCTTCAGGCCCTGTTCTGGTTCCGGGGGGCAGGCTGAGCCTGTGGTTAATTCTTCTTCCTGATGGGAAAATAGAGTGACCTGTGCCTGTCCCAACACCAAGAGCGAGTCTCTCATTGGTTCCCCGTCTTCCCGTTCATCCTCAGGACAAATTGCAACCTGTACGGAACAGGAGGTTAAAGGTGCTGATGCTCCAAGTAGGGAGATTGCTAGTAAAGTGGCTGGAATAGCGAACCCGAGCACAAGGAGATGAGAAATGAGGTGCGTTTTAGAAACCTTTCCCCATCACACGGTGTACCATCTTCTGGGTTTCTCATGCATGTTTTCGATGTAGGAAGATGCCCTTGAACCTGGAGATTTGGGACCCATGCGATGGGTAGCACGCAGTATTACTTTAAAGGGTCTGCGTTTGCTCACCCAACCTCACCAAACCTCTCAGCCCCAAGAGTGTCCACCCTTATGTCTCATCCAGCTGTAGGTCTAGATATGGTCAATCCAGGTTGCATCACAGCCCCTGAAATAATTGTGTAAGAATTTCTCTCTCTTTCCCTGTCTTTGTTTCATGGGTTTTTAAAAGTAATTTATTTTTATAATGGGGTTTAGCTGCTTTTCACGGCTGTGTTTATGCCGCTTTACACCCACTTGACACACTAACAGAGAGATATCAATACATAGGTTTTAAGATTATTACTAGTCAGATATATTCTTGTGCGGTGAATCGGGCGTGTTGAGTCCAGTTCTCTGAGCAAGGAGTAGGTCTTGTCTATTACATATTGGGTTTATGGAACGGTATCTGAGCTAATTTGAAAGTCTTGTTTTATGTATCACCCCACCTCACCTTTCCCGTTAAGCAGCCATAGTGTGTTTTCTGCATGTGTGACTCTGTTCTGTTTTGTAATTCAGTTCAAGTGTAACGGTTTTTACATTCCCTCTATAAGTGACACCTTATGAGAAGTGTCCTTTTCTGTGTGACTTATTTCACTTAGAATCGTCGTACCTAAATCCACTCATCATGCTGCTACTAGCCTTATGACATTGATTTCATGGCTGAGTGATATTCCATTGTACATAAGGACACAACTTTTTTATCCATTTTTCGCTTTCCTGGGATATTTAAGGTGGAATGAAGTGGAGGTCCTTGTCAACAGAGCAGCCCTAAACTTTGGGGTGCTTGTGTCTTGCTGATTTTCAATTTTCCCACTTTATCCCCCCATGCGTGGAAGTGCCCTATGCTCTCTAAGCTGTGTTTTTTAGCTGTTTCAGGACACACCGTACACTTCTCCAGTGTGGCTGTTGGCAATTGACATCCCGCCCATCAGTGTAGCAAGGCTCCCATTTCTCCATGGCCTGTCCTGCATTTCTGGTTTTGACACTTTTTTCAGCATGGCCCTTTTGACCGATGGGAAGCGAGACTTCTTTGTAGCGCTGATTTGCCTTTCCAGGTTGCTTGGTTGGCCAAAAAGGGCGTATGCGTTTTTTCCTGAATATATTCAGGAAAAAACGCATACGCCCTTTTTGGCCAAGGGCATCATTGTCGACGTTTTGCCGCTTTTCATGTGCTTTAAAGACGATTCGAATCTACCTCCTGAAATCTGTTTCCTGCAATTCTGCCTTGATTTCAAATCCTCTTCTTTGCCTTCCCTCAATATATTTGTGGACGAGAGTTATCATTTATAACTCGCAGGTTTGTGAATTGCAGTGCCCTGAAGCTCCATTTTACAAGTCGCTTTTTTGGGAGCTGGCCGCCAAAGCGCAGGATGGCTTCAGGCCCTGTTCTGGTTCCGGGGGGCAGGCTGAGCCTGTGGTTAATTCTTCTTCCTGATGGGAAAATAGAGTGACCTGTGCCTGTCCCAACACCAAGAGCGAGTCTCTCATTGGTTCCCCGTCTTCCCGTTCATCCTCAGGACAAATTGCAACCTGTACGGAACAGGAGGTTAAAGGTGCTGATGCTCCAAGTAGGGAGATTGCTAGTAAAGTGGCTGGAATAGCGAACCCGAGCACAAGGAGATGAGAAATGAGGTGCGTTTTAGAAACCTTTCCCCATCACACGGTGTACCATCTTCTGGGTTTCTCATGCATGTTTTCGATGTAGGAAGATGCCCTTGAACCTGGAGATTTGGGACCCATGCGATGGGTAGCACGCAGTATTACTTTAAAGGGTCTGCGTTTGCTCACCCAACCTCACCAAACCTCTCAGCCCCAAGAGTGTCCACCCTTATGTCTCATCCAGCTGTAGGTCTAGATATGGTCAATCCAGGTTGCATCACAGCCCCTGAAATAATTGTGTAAGAATTTCTCTCTCTTTCCCTGTCTTTGTTTCATGGGTTTTTAAAAGTAATTTATTTTTATAATGGGGTTTAGCTGCTTTTCACGGCTGTGTTTATGCCGCTTTACACCCACTTGACACACTAACAGAGAGATATCAATACATAGGTTTTAAGATTATTACTAGTCAGATATATTCTTGTGCGGTGAATCGGGCGTGTTGAGTCCAGTTCTCTGAGCAAGGAGTAGGTCTTGTCTATTACATATTGGGTTTATGGAACGGTATCTGAGCTAATTTGAAACTCTTGTTTTATGTATCACCCCACCTCACCTTTCCCGTTAAGCAGCCATAGTGTGTTTTCTGCATGTGTGACTCTGTTCTGTTTTGTAATTCAGTTCAAGTGTAACGGTTTTTACATTCCCTCTATAAGTGACACCTTATGAGAAGTGTCCTTTTCTGTGTGACTTATTTCACTTAGAATCGTCGTACCTAAATCCACTCATCATGCTGCTACTAGCCTTATGACATTGATTTCATGGCTGAGTGATATTCCATTGTACATAAGGACCACAACTTTTTTATCCATTTTTCGCTTTCCTGGGATATTTAAGGTGGAATGAAGTGGAGGTCCTTGTCAACAGAGCAGCCCTAAACTTTGGGGTGCTTGTGTCTTGCTGATTTTCAATTTTCCCACTTTATCCCCCCATGCGTGGAAGTGCCCTATGCTCTCTAAGCTGTGTTTTTTAGCTGTTTCAGGACACACCGTACACTTCTCCAGTGTGGCTGTTGGCAATTGACATCCCGCCCATCAGTGTAGCAAGGCTCCCATTTCTCCATGGCCTGTCCTGCATTTCTGGTTTTGACACTTTTTTCAGCATGGCCCTTTTGACCGATGGGAAGCGAGACTTCTTTGTAGCGCTGATTTGCCTTTCCAGGTTGCTTGGTTGGCCAAAAAGGGCGTATGCGTTTTTTCCTGAATATATTCAGGAAAAAACGCATACGCCCTTTTTGGCCAAGGGCATCATTGTCGACGTTTTGCCGCTTTTCATGTGCTTTAAAGACGATTCGAATCTACCTCCTGAAATCTGTTTCCTGCAATTCTGCCTTGATTTCAAATCCTCTTCTTTGCCTTCCCTCAATATATTTGTGGACGAGAGTTATCATTTATAACTCTGCAGGTTTGTGAATTGCAGTGCCCTGAAGCTCCATTTTACAAGTCGCTTTTTTGGGAGCTGGCCGCCAAAGCGCAGGATGGCTTCAGGCCCTGTTCTGGTTCCGGGGGGCAGGCTGAGCCTGTGGTTAATTCTTCTTCCTGATGGGAAAATAGAGTGACCTGTGCCTGTCCCAACACCAAGAGCGAGTCTCTCATTGGTTCCCCGTCTTCCCGTTCATCCTCAGGACAAATTGCAACCTGTACGGAACAGGAGGTTAAAGGTGCTGATGCTCCAAGTAGGGAGATTGCTAGTAAAGTGGCTGGAATAGCGAACCCGAGCACAAGGAGATGAGAAATGAGGTGCGTTTTAGAAACCTTTCCCCATCACACGGTGTACCATCTTCTGGGTTTCTCATGCATGTTTTCGATGTAGGAAGATGCCCTTGAACCTGGAGATTTGGGACCCATGCGATGGGTAGCACGCAGTATTACTTTAAAGGGTCTGCGTTTGCTCACCCAACCTCACCAAACCTCTCAGCCCCAAGAGTGTCCACCCTTATGTCTCATCCAGCTGTGGGTCTAGATATGGTCAATCCAGGTTGCATCACAGCCCCTGAACGAATTGTGTAAGAATTTCTCTCTCTTTCCCTGTCTTTGTTTCATGGGTTTTTAAAAGTAATTTATTTTTATAATGGGGTTTAGCTGCTTTTCACGGCTGTGTTTATGCCGCTTTACACCCACTTGACACACTAACAGAGAGATATCAATACATAGGTTTTAAGATTATTACTAGTCAGATATATTCTGGTGCGGTGAATCGGGCGTGTTGAGTCCAGTTCTCTGAGCAAGGAGTAGGTCTTGTCTATTACATATTGGGTTTATGGAACGGTATCTGAGCTAATTTGAAAGTCTTGTTTTATGTATCACCCCACCTCACCTTTCCCGTTAAGCAGCCATAGTGTGTTTTCTGCATGTGTGACTCTGTTCTGTTTTGTAATTCAGTTCAAGTGTAACGGTTTTTACTTTCCCTCTATAAGTGACACCTTATGAGAAGTGTCCTTTTCTGTGTGACTTATTTCACTTAAAATCGTCGTACATAAATCCACTCATCATGCTGCTACTAGCCTTATGACATTGATTTCATGGCTGAGTGATATTCCATTGTACATAAGGACCACAAATTTTTTATCCATTTTTCGCTTTCCTGGGATATTTAAGGTGGAATGAAGTGGAGGTCCTTGTCAACAGAGCAGCCCTAAACTTTGGGGTGCTTGTGTCTTGCTGATTTTCAATTTTCCCACTTTATCCCCCCATGCGTGGAAGTGCCCTATGCTCTCTAAGCTGTGTTTTTTAGCTGTTTCAGGACACACCGTACACTTCTCCAGTGTGGCTGTTGGCAATTGACATCCCGCCCATCAGTGTAGCAAGGCTCCCATTTCTCCATGGCCTGTCCTGCATTTCTGGTTTTGACACTTTTTTCAGCATGGCCCTTTTGACCGATGGGAAGCGAGACTTCTTTGTAGCGCTGATTTGCCTTTCCAGGTTGCTTGGTTGGCCAAAAAGGGCGTATGCGTTTTTTCCTGAATATATTCAGGAAAAAACGCATACGCCCTTTTTGGCCAAGGGCATCATTGTCAACGTTTTGCCGCTTTTCATGTGCTTTAAAGACGATTCGAATCTACCTCCTGAAATCTGTTTCCTGCAATTCTGCCTTGATTTCAAATCCTCTTCTTTGCCTTCCCTCAATATATTTGTGGACGAGAGTTATCATTTATAACTCTGCAGGTTTGTGAATTGCAGTGCCCTGAAGCTCCATTTTACAAGTCGCTTTTTTGGGAGCTGGCCGCCAAAGCGCAGGATGGCTTCAGGCCCTGTTCTGGTTCCGGGGGGCAGGCTGAGCCTGTGGTTAATTCTTCTTCCTGATGGGAAAATAGAGTGACCTGTGCCTGTCCCAACACCAAGAGCTAGTCTCTCATTGGTTCCCCGTCTTCCCGTTCATCCTCAGGACAAATTGCAACCTGTACGGAACAGGAGGTTAAAGGTGCTGATGCTCCAAGTAGGGAGATTGCTAGTAAAGTGGCTGGAATGGCGAACCCGAGCACAAGGAGATGAGAAATGAGGTGCGTTTTAGAAACCTTTCCGAATCACACGGTGTACCATCTTCTGGGTTTCTCATGCATGTTTTCGATGTAGGAAGATGCCCTTGAACCTTGAGATTTGGGACCCATGCGATGGGTAGCACGCAGTATTACTTTAAAGGGTCTGCGTTTGCTCACCCAACCTCACCAAACCTCTCAGCCCCAAGAGTGTCCACCCTTATGTCTCATCCAGCTGTGGGTCTAGATATGGTCAATCCAGGTTGCATCACAGCCCCTGAACGAATTGTGTAAGAATATCTCTCTCTTTCCCTATCTTTGTTTCATGGGTTTTTAAAAGTAATTTATTTTTATAATGGGGTTTAGCTGCTTTTCACGGCTGTGTTTATGCCGCTTTACACCCACTTGACACACTAACAGAGAGATATCAATACATAGGTTTTAAGATTATTACTAGTCAGATATATTCTTGTGCGGTGAATCGGGCGTGTTGAGTCCAGTTCTCTGAGCAAGGAGTAGGTCTTGTCTATTACATATTGGGTTTATGGAACGGTATCTGAGCTAATTTGAAAGTCTTGTTTTATGTATCACCCCACCTCACCTTTCCCGTTAAGCAGCCATAGTGTGTTTTCTGCATGTGTGACTCTGTTCTGTTTTGTAATTCGGTTCAAGTGTAACGGTTTTTACATTCCCTCTATAAGTGACACCTTATGAGAAGTGTCCTTTTCTGTGTGACTTATTTCACTTAGAATCGTCGTACCTAAATCCACTCATCATGCTGCTACTAGCCTTATGACATTGATTTCATGGCTGAGTGATATTCCATTGTACATAAGGACCACAACTTTTTTATCCATTTTTCGCTTTCCTGGGATATTTAAGGTGGAATGAAGTGGAGGTCCTTGTCAACAGAGCAGCCCTAAACTTTGGGGTGCTTGTGTCTTGCTGATTTTCAATTTTCCCACTTTATCCCCCCATGCGTGGAAGTGCCCTATGCTCTCTAAGCTGTGTTTTTTAGCTGTTTCAGGACACACCGTACACTTCTCCAGTGTGGCTGTTGGCAATTGACATCCCGCCCATCAGTGTAGCAAGGCTCCCATTTCTCCATGGCCTGTCCTGCATTTCTGGTTTTGACACTTTTTTCAGCATGGCCCTTTTGACCGATGGGAAGCGAGACTTCTTTGTAGCGCTGATTTGCCTTTCCAGGTTGCTTGGTTGGCCAAAAAGGGCGTATGCGTTTTTTCCTGAATATATTCAGGAAAAAACGCATACGCCCTTTTTGGCCAAGGGCATCATTGTCGACGTTTTGCCGCTTTTCCTGTGCTTTAAAGACGATTCGAATCTACCTCCTGAAATCTGTTTCCTGCAATTCTGCCTTGATTTCAAATCCTCTTCTTTGCCTTCCCTCAATATATTTGTGGACGAGAGTTATCATTTATAACTCGCAGGTTTGTGAATTGCAGTGCCCTGAAGCTCCATTTTACAAGTCGCTTTTTTGGGAGCTGGCCGCCAAAGCGCAGGATGGCTTCAGGCCCTGTTCTGGTTCCGGGGGGCAGGCTGAGCCTGTGGTTAATTCTTCTTCCTGATGGGAAAATAGAGTGACCTGTGCCTGTCCCAACACCAAGAGCGAGTCTCTCATTGGTTCCCCGTCTTCCCGTTCATCCTCAGGACAAATTGCAACCTGTACGGAACAGGAGGTTAAAGGTGCTGATGCTCCAAGTAGGGAGATTGCTAGTAAAGTGGCTGGAATGGCGAACCCGAGCACAAGGAGATGAGAAATGAGGTGCGTTTTAGAAACCTTTCCCCATCACACGGTGTACCATCTTCTGGGTTTCTCATGCATGTTTTCGATGTAGGAAGATGCCCTTGAACCTGGAGATTTGGGACCCATGCGATGGGTAGCACGCAGTATTACTTTAAATGGTCTGCGTTTGCTCACCCAACCTCACCAAACCTCTCAGCCCCAAGAGTGTCCACCCTTATGTCTCATCTAGCTGTGGGTCTAGATATGGTCAATCCAGGTTGCATCACAGCCCCTGAACGAATTGTGTAAGAATATCTCTCTCTTTCCCTATCTTTGTTTCATGGGTTTTTAAAAGTAATTTGTTTTTATAATGGGGTTTAGCTGCTTTTCACGGCTGTGTTTATGCCGCTTTACACCCACTTGACACACTAACAGAGAGATATCAATACATAGGTTTTAAGATTATTACTAGTCAGATATATTCTTGTGCGGTGAATCGGGCGTGTTGAGTCCAGTTCTCTGAGCAAGGAGTAGGTCTTGTCTATTACATATTGGGTTTATGGAACGGTATCTGAGCTAATTTGAAAGTCTTGTTTTATGTATCACCCCACCTCACCTTTCCCGTTAAGCAGCCATAGTGTGTTTTCTGCATGTGTGACTCTGTTCTGTTTTGTAATTCGGTTCAAGTGTAACGGTTTTTACATTCCCTCTATAAGTGACACCTTATGAGAAGTGTCCTTTTCTGTGTGACTTATTTCACTTAGAATCGTCGTACCTAAATCCACTCATCATGCTGCTACTAGCCTTATGACATTGATTTCATGGCTGAGTGATATTCCATTGTACATAAGGACCACAACTTTTTTATCCATTTTTCGCTTTCCTGGGATATTTAAGGTGGAATGAAGTGGAGGTCCTTGTCAACAGAGCAGCCCTAAACTTTGGGGTGCTTGTGTCTTGCTGATTTTCAATTTTCCCACTTTATCCCCCCATGCGTGGAAGTGCCCTATGCTCTCTAAGCTGTGTTTTTTAGCTGTTTCAGGACACACCGTACACTTCTCCAGTGTGGCTGTTGGCAATTGACATCCCGCCCATCAGTGTAGCAAGGCTCCCATTTCTCCATGGCCTGTCCTGCATTTCTGGTTTTGACACTTTTTTCAGCATGGCCCTTTTGACCGATGGGAAGCGAGACTTCTTTGTAGCGCTGATTTGCCTTTCCAGGTTGCTTGGTTGGCCAAAAAGGGCGTATGCGTTTTTTCCTGAATATATTCAGGAAAAAACGCATACGCCCTTTTTGGCCAAGGGCATCATTGTCGACGTTTTGCCGCTTTTCATGTGCTTTAAAGACGATTCGAATCTACCTCCTGAAATCTGTTTCCTGCAATTCTGCCTTGATTTCAAATCCTCTTCTTTGCCTTCCCTCAATATATTTGTGGACGAGAGTTATCATTTATAACTCGCAGGTTTGTGAATTGCAGTGCCCTGAAGCTCCATTTTACAAGTCGCTTTTTTGGGAGCTGGCCGCCAAAGCGCAGGATGGCTTCAGGCCCTGTTCTGGTTCCGGGGGGCAGGCTGAGCCTGTGGTTAATTCTTCTTCCTGATGGGAAAATAGAGTGACTTGTGCCTGTCCCAACACCAAGAGCGAGTCTCTCATTGGTTCCCCGTCTTCCCGTTCATCCTCAGGACAAATTGCAACCTGTACGGAACAGGAGGTTAAAGGTGCTGATGCTCCAAGTAGGGAGATTGCTAGTAAAGTGGCTGGAATAGCGAACCCGAGCACAAGGAGATGAGAAATGAGGTGCGTTTTAGAAACCTTTCCCCATCACACGGTGTACCATCTTCTGGGTTTCTCATGCATGTTTTCGATGTAGGAAGATGCCCTTGAACCTGGAGATTTGGGACCCATGCGATGGGTAGCACGCAGTATTACTTTAAAGGGTCTGCGTTTGCTCACCCAACCTCACCAAACCTCTCAGCCCCAAGAGTGTCCACCCTTATGTCTCATCCAGCAGTAGGTCTAGATATGGTCAATCCAGGTTGCATCACAGCCCCTGAACGAATTGTGTAAGAATTTCTCTCTCTTTCCCTGTCTTTGTTTCATGGGTTTTTAAAAGTAATTTATTTTTATAATGGGGTTTAGCTGCTTTTCACGGCTGTGTTTATGCCGCTTTACACCCACTTGACACACTAACAGAGAGATATCAATACATAGGTTTTAAGATTATTACTAGTCAGATATATTCTTGTGCGGTGAATCGGGCGTGTTGAGTCCAGTTCTCTGAGCAAGGAGTAGGTCTTGTCTATTACATATTGGGTTTATGGAACGGTATCTGAGCTAATTTGAAAGTCTTGTTTTATGTATCACCCCACCTCACCTTTCCCGTTAAGCAGCCATAGTGTGTTTTCTGCATGTGTGACTCTGTTCTGTTTTGTAATTCAGTTCAAGTGTAACGGTTTTTACATTCCCTCTATAAGTGACACCTTATGAGAAGTGTCCTTTTCTGTGTGACTTATTTCACTTAGAATCGTCGTACCTAAATCCACTCATCATGCTGCTACTAGCCTTATGACATTGATTTCATGGCTGAGTGATATTCCATTGTACATAAGGACCACAACTTTTTTATCCATTTTTCGCTTTCCTGGGATATTTAAGGTGGAATGAAGTGGAGGTCCTTGTCAACAGAGCAGCCCTAAACTTTGGGGTGCTTGTGTCTTGCTGATTTTCAATTTTCCCACTTTATCCCCCCATGCGTGGAAGTGCCCTATGCTCTCTAAGCTGTGTTTTTTAGCTGTTTCAGGACACACCGTACACTTCTCCAGTGTGGCTGTTGGCAATTGACATCCCGCCCATCAGTGTAGCAAGGCTCCCATTTCTCCATGGCCTGTCCTGCATTTCTGGTTTTGACACTTTTTTCAGCATGGCCCTTTTGACCGATGGGAAGCGAGACTTCTTTGTAGCGCTGATTTGCCTTTCCAGGTTGCTTGGTTGGCCAAAAAGGGCGTATGCGTTTTTTCCTGAATATATTCAGGAAAAAACGCATACGCCCTTTTTGGCCAAGGGCATCATTGTCAACGTTTTGCCGCTTTTCATGTGCTTTAAAGACGATTCGAATCTACCTCCTGAAATCTGTTTCCTGCAATTCTGCCTTGATTTCAAATCCTCTTCTTTGCCTTCCCTCAATATATTTGTGGACGAGAGTTATCATTTATAACTCTGCAGGTTTGTGAATTGCAGTGCCCTGAAGCTCCATTTTACAAGTCGCTTTTTTGGGAGCTGGCCGCAAAAGCGCAGGATGGCTTCAGGCCCTGTTCTGGTTCCGGGGGGCAGGCTGAGCCTGTGGTTAATTCTTCTTCCTGATGGGAAAATAGAGTGACCTGTGCCTGTCCCAACACCAAGAGCTAGTCTCTCATTGGTTCCCCGTCTTCCCGTTCATCCTCAGGACAAATTGCAACCTGTACCGAACAGGAGGTTAAAGGTGCTGTTGCTCCAAGTAGGGAGATTGCTAGTAAAGTGGCTGGAATGGCGAACCCGAGCACAAGGAGATGAGAAATGAGGTACGTTTTAGAAACCTTTCCCCATCACACGGTGTACCATCTTCTGGGTTTCTCATGCATGTTTTCGATGTAGGAAGATGCCCTTGAACCTGGAGATTTGGGACCCATGCGATGGGTAGCACGCAGTATTACTTTAAAGGGTCTGCGTTTGCCCACCCAACCTCACCAAACCTCTCAGCCCCAAGAGTGTCCACCCTTATGTCTCATCTAGCTGTGGGTCTAGATATGGTCAATCCAGGTTGCATCACAGCCCCTGAACGAATTGTGTAAGAATTTCTCTCTCTTTCCCTGTCTTTGTTTCATGGGTTTTTAAAAGTAATTTATTTTTATAATGGGGTTTAGCTGCTTTTCACGGCTGTGTTTATGCCGCTTTACACCCACTTGACACACTAACAGAGAGATATCAATACATAGGTTTTAAGATTATTACTAGTCAGATATATTCTTGTGCGGTGAATCGGGCGTGTTGAGTCCAGTTCTCTGAGCAAGGAGTAGGTCTTGTCTATTACATATTGGGTTTATGGAACGGTATCTGAGCTAATTTGAAACTCTTGTTTTATGTATCACCCCACCTCACCTTTCCCGTTAAGCAGCCATAGTGTGTTTTCTGCATGTGTGACTCTGTTCTGTTTTGTAATTCAGTTGAAGTGTAACGGTTTTTACATTCCCTCTATAAGTGACACCTTATGAGAAGTTTCCTTTTCTGTGTGACTTATTTCACTTAGAATCGTCGTACCTAAATCCACTCATCATGCTGCTACTAGCCTTATGACATTGATTTCATGGCTGAGTGATATTCCATTGTACATAAGGACCACAACTTTTTTATCCATTTTTCGCTTTCCTGGGATATTTAAGGTGGAATGAAGTGGAGGTCCTTGTCAACAGAGCAGCCCTAAACTTTGGGGTGCTTGTGTCTTGCTGATTTTCAATTTTCCCACTTTATCCCCCCATGCGTGGAAGTGCCCTATGCTCTCTAAGCTGTGTTTTTTAGCTGTTTCAGGACACACCGTACACTTCTCCAGTGTGGCTGTTGGCAATTGACATCCCGCCCATCAGTGTAGCAAGGCTCCCATTTCTCCATGGCCTGTCCTGCATTTCTGGTTTTGACACTTTTTTCAGCATGGCCCTTTTGACCGATGGGAAGCGAGACTTCTTTGTAGCGCTGATTTGCCTTTCCAGGTTGCTTGGTTGGCCAAAAAGGGCGTATGCGTTTTTTCCTGAATATATTCAGGAAAAAACGCATACGCCCTTTTTGGCCAAGGGCATCATTGTCGACGTTTTGCCGCTTTTCATGTGCTTTAAAGACGATTCGAATCTACCTCCTGAAATCTGTTTCCTGCAATTCTGCCTTGATTTCAAATCCTCTTCTTTGCCTTCCCTCAATATATTTGTGGACGAGAGTTATCATTTATAACTCTGCAGGTTTGTGAATTGCAGTGCCCTGAAGCTCCATTTTACAAGTCGCTTTTTTGGGAGCTGGCCACCAAAGCGCAGGATGGCTTCAGGCCCTGTTCTGGTTCCGGGGGGCAGGCTGAGCCTGTGGTTAATTCTTCTTCCTGATGGGAAAATAGAGTGACCTGTGCCTGTCCCAACACCAAGAGCTAGTCTCTCATTGGTTCCCCGTCTTCCCGTTCATCCTCAGGACAAATTGCAACCTGTACGGAACAGGAGGTTAAAGGTGCTGTTGCTCCAATTAGGGAGATTGCTAGTAAAGTGGCTGGAATGGCGAACCCGAGCACAAGGAGATGAGAAATGAGGTGCGTTTTAGAAACCTTTCCCCATCACACGGTGTACCATCTTCTGGGTTTCTCATGCATGTTTTCGATGTAGGAAGATGCCCTTGAACCTGGAGATTTGGGACCCATGCGATGGGTAGCACGCAGTATTACTTTAAAGGGTCTGCGTTTGCTCACCCAACCTCACCAAACCTCTCAGCCCCAAGAGTGTCCACCCTTATGTCTCATCCAGCTGTGGGTCTAGATATGGTCAATCCAGGTTGCATCACAGCCCCTGAACGAATTGTGTAAGAATTTCTCTCTCTTTCCCTGTCTTTGTTTCATGGGTTTTTAAAAGTAATTTATTTTTATAATGGGGTTTAGCTGCTTTTCACGGCTGTGTTTATGCCACTTTACACCCACTTGACACACTAACAGAGAGATATCAATACATAGGTTTTAAGATTATTACTAGTCAGATATATTCTTGTGCGGTGAATCGGGCGTGTTGAGTCCAGTTCTCTGAGCAAGGAGTAGGTCTTGTCTATTACATATTGGGTTTATGGAACGGTATCTGAGCTAATTTGAAAGTCTTGTTTTATGTATCACCCCACCTCACCTTTCCCGTTAAGCAGCCATAGTGTGTTTTCTGCATGTGTGACTCTGTTCTGTTTTGTAATTCGGTTCAAGTGTAACGGTTTTTACATTCCCTCTATAAGTGACACCTTATGAGAAGTGTCCTTTTCTGTGTGACTTATTTCACTTAGAATCGTCGTACCTAAATCCACTCATCATGCTGCTACTAGCCTTATGACATTGATTTCATGGCTGAGTGATATTCCATTGTACATAAGGACCACAACTTTTTTATCCATTTTTCGCTTTCCTGGGATATTTAAGGTGGAATGAAGTGGAGGTCCTTGTCAACAGAGCAGCCCTAAACTTTGGGGTGCTTGTGTCTTGCTGATTTTCAATTTTCCCACTTTATCCCCCCATGCGTGGAAGTGCCCTATGCTCTCTAAGCTGTGTTTTTTAGCTGTTTCAGGACACACCGTACACTTCTCCAGTGTGGCTGTTGGCAATTGACATCCCGCCCATCAGTGTAGCAAGGCTCCCATTTCTCCATGGCCTGTCCTGCATTTCTGGTTTTGACACTTTTTTCAGCATGGCCCTTTTGACCGATGGGAAGCGAGACTTCTTTGTAGCGCTGATTTGCCTTTCCAGGTTGCTTGGTTGGCCAAAAAGGGCGTATGCGTTTTTTCCTGAATATATTCAGGAAAAAACGCATACGCCCTTTTTGGCCAAGGGCATCATTGTCGACGTTTTGCCGCTTTTCATGTGCTTTAAAGACGATTCGAATCTACCTCCTGAAATCTGTTTCCTGCAATTCTGCCTTGATTTCAAATCCTCTTCTTTGCCTTCCCTCAATATATTTGTGGACGAGAGTTATCATTTATAACTCTGCAGGTTTGTGAATTGCAGTGCCCTGAAGCTCCATTTTACAAGTCGCTTTTTTGGGAGCTGGCCGCCAAAGCGCAGGATGGCTTCAGGCCCTGTTCTGGTTCCGGGGGGCAGGCTGAGCCTGTGGTTAATTCTTCTTCCTGATGGGAAAATAGAGTGACCTGTGCCTGTCCCAACACCAAGAGCGAGTCTCTCATTGGTTCCCCGTCTTCCCGTTCATCCTCAGGACAAATTGCAACCTGTACGGAACAGGAGGTTAAAGGTGCTGATGCTCCAAGTAGGGAGATTGCTAGTAAAGTGGCTGGAATAGCGAACCCGAGCACAAGGAGATGAGAAATGAGGTGCGTTTTAGAAACCTTTCCCCATCACACGGTGTACCATCTTCTGGGTTTCTCATGCATGTTTTCGATGTAGGAAGATGCCCTTGAACCTGGAGATTTGGGACCCATGCGATGGGTAGCACGCAGTATTACTTTAAAGGGTCTGCGTTTGCTCACCCAACCTCACCAAACCTCTCAGCCCCAAGAGTGTCCACCCTTATGTCTCATCCAGCTGTGGGTCTAGATATGGTCAATCCAGGTTGCATCACAGCCCCTGAACGAATTGTGTAAGAATTTCTCTCTCTTTCCCTGTCTTTGTTTCATGGGTTTTTAAAAGTAATTTATTTTTATAATGGGGTTTAGCTGCTTTTCACGGCTGTGTTTATGCCGCTTTACACCCACTTGACACACTAACAGAGAGATATCAATACATAGGTTTTAAGATTATTACTAGTCAGATATATTCTGGTGCGGTGAATCGGGCGTGTTGAGTCCAGTTCTCTGAGCAAGGAGTAGGTCTTGTCTATTACATATTGGGTTTATGGAACGGTATCTGAGCTAATTTGAAAGTCTTGTTTTATGTATCACCCCACCTCACCTTTCCCGTTAAGCAGCCATAGTGTGTTTTCTGCATGTGTGACTCTGTTCTGTTTTGTAATTCGGTTCAAGTGTAACGGTTTTTACATTCCCTCTATAAGTGACACCTTATGAGAAGTGTCCTTTTCTGTGTGACTTATTTCACTTAGAATCGTCGTACCTAAATCCACTCATCATGCTGCTACTAGCCTTATGACATTGATTTCATGGCTGAGTGATATTCCATTGTACATAAGGACCACAACTTTTTTATCCATTTTTCGCTTTCCTGGGATATTTAAGGTGGAATGAAGTGGAGGTCCTTGTCAACAGAGCAGCCCTAAACTTTGGGGTGCTTGTGTCTTGCTGATTTTCAATTTTCCCACTTTATCCCCCCATGCGTGGAAGTGCCCTATGCTCTCTAAGCTGTGTTTTTTAGCTGTTTCAGGACACACCGTACACTTCTCCAGTGTGGCTGTTGGCAATTGACATCCCGCCCATCAGTGTAGCAAGGCTCCCATTTCTCCATGGCCTGTCCTGCATTTCTGGTTTTGACACTTTTTTCAGCATGGCCCTTTTGACCGATGGGAAGCGAGACTTCTTTGTAGCGCTGATTTGCCTTTCCAGGTTGCTTGGTTGGCCAAAAAGGGCGTATGCGTTTTTTCCTGAATATATTCAGGAAAAAACGCATACGCCCTTTTTGGCCAAGGGCATCATTGTCGAAGTTTTGCCGCTTTTCATGTGCTTTAAAGACGATTCGAATCTACCTCCTGAAATCTGTTTCCTGCAATTCTGCCTTGATTTCAAATCCTCTTCTTTGCCTTCCCTCAATATATTTGTGGACGAGAGTTATCATTTATAACTCTGCAGGTTTGTGAATTGCAGTGCCCTGAAGCTCCATTTTACAAGTCGCTTTTTTGGGAGCTGGCCGCCAAAGCGCAGGATGGCTTCAGGCCCTGTTCTGGTTCCGGGGGGCAGGCTGAGCCTGTGGTTAATTCTTCTTCCTGATGGGAAAATAGAGTGACCTGTGCCTGTCCCAACACCAAGAGCTAGTCTCTCATTGGTTCCCCGTCTTCCCGTTCATCCTCAGGACAAATTGCAACCTGTACGGAACAGGAGGTTAAAGGTGCTGATGCTCCAAGTAGGGAGATTGCTAGTAAAGTGGCTGGAATGGCGAACCCGAGCACAAGGAGATGAGAAATGAGGTGCGTTTTAGAAACCTTTCCCCATCACACGGTGTACCATCTTCTGGGTTTCTCATGCATGTTTTCGATGTAGGAAGATGCCCTTGAACCTGGAGATTTGGGACCCATGCGATGGGTAGCACGCAGTATTACTTTAAAGGGTCTGCGTTTGCTCACCCAACCTCACCAAACCTCTCAGCCCCAAGAGTGTCCACCCTTATGTCTCATCCAGCTGTGGGTCTAGATATGGTCAATCCAGGTTGCATCACAGCCCCTGAACGAATTGTGTAAGAATATCTCTCTCTTTCCCTATCTTTGTTTCATGGGTTTTTAAAAGTAATTTGTTTTTATAATGGGGTTTAGCTGCTTTTCACGGCTGTGTTTATGCCGCTTTACACCCACTTGACACACTAACAGAGAGATATCAATACATAGGTTTTAAGATTATTACTAGTCAGATATATTCTTGTGCGGTGAATCGGGCGTGTTGAGTCCAGTTCTCTGAGCAAGGAGTAGGTCTTGTCTATTACATATTGGGTTTATGGAACGGTATCTGAGCTAATTTGAAAGTCTTGTTTTATGTATCACCCCACCTCACCTTTCCCGTTAAGCAGCCATAGTGTGTTTTCTGCATGTGTGACTCTGTTCTGTTTTGTAATTCGGTTCAAGTGTAACGGTTTTTACATTCCCTCTATAAGTGACACCTTATGAGAAGTGTCCTTTTCTGTGTGACTTATTTCACTTAGAATCGTCGTACCTAAATCCACTCATCATGCTGCTACTAGCCTTATGACATTGATTTCATGGCTGAGTGATATTCCATTGTACATAAGGACCACAACTTTTTTATCCATTTTTCGCTTTCCTGGGATATTTAAGGTGGAATGAAGTGGAGGTCCTTGTCAACAGAGCAGCCCTAAACTTTGGGGTGCTTGTGTCTTGCTGATTTTCAATTTTCCCACTTTATCCCCCCATGCGTGGAAGTGCCCTATGCTCTCTAAGCTGTGTTTTTTAGCTGTTTCAGGACACACCGTACACTTCTCCAGTGTGGCTGTTGGCAATTGACATCCCGCCCATCAGTGTAGCAAGGCTCCCATTTCTCCATGGCCTGTCCTGCATTTCTGGTTTTGACACTTTTTTCAGCATGGCCCTTTTGACCGATGGGAAGCGAGACTTCTTTGTAGCGCTGATTTGCCTTTCCAGGTTGCTTGGTTGGCCAAAAAGGGCGTATGCGTTTTTTCCTGAATATATTCAGGAAAAAACGCATACGCCCTTTTTGGCCAAGGGCATCATTGTCGACGTTTTGCCGCTTTTCATGTGCTTTAAAGACGATTCGAATCTACCTCCTGAAATCTGTTTCCTGCAATTCTGCCTTGATTTCAAATCCTCTTCTTTGCCTTCCCTCAATATATTTGTGGACGAGAGTTATCATTTATAACTCGCAGGTTTGTGAATTGCAGTGCCCTGAAGCTCCATTTTACAAGTCGCTTTTTTGGGAGCTGGCCGCCAAAGCGCAGGATGGCTTCAGGCCCTGTTCTGGTTCCGGGGGGCAGGCTGAGCCTGTGGTTAATTCTTCTTCCTGATGGGAAAATAGAGTGACCTGTGCCTGTCCCAACACCAAGAGCGAGTCTCTCATTGGTTCCCCGTCTTCCCGTTCATCCTCAGGACAAATTGCAACCTGTACGGAACAGGAGGTTAAAGGTGCTGATGCTCCAAGTAGGGAGATTGCTAGTAAAGTGGCTGGAATGGCGAACCCGAGCACAAGGAGATGAGAAATGAGGTGCGTTTTAGAAACCTTTCCCCATCACACGGTGTACCATCTTCTGGGTTTCTCATGCATGTTTTCGATGTAGGAAGATGCCCTTGAACCTGGAGATTTGGGACCCATGCGATGGGTAGCACGCAGTATTACTTTAAAGGGTCTGCGTTTGCTCACCCAACCTCACCAAACCTCTCAGCCCCAAGAGTGTCCACCCTTATGTCTCATCCAGCTGTGGGTCTAGATATGGTCAATCCAGGTTGCATCACAGCCCCTGAACGAATTGTGTAAGAATATCTCTCTCTTTCCCTATCTTTGTTTCATGGGTTTTTAAAAGTAATTTGTTTTTATAATGGGGTTTAGCTGCTTTTCACGGCTGTGTTTATGCCGCTTTACACCCACTTGACACACTAACAGAGAGATATCAATACATAGGTTTTAAGATTATTACTAGTCAGATATATTCTTGTGCGGTGAATCGGGCGTGTTGAGTCCAGTTCTCTGAGCAAGGAGTAGGTCTTGTCTATTACATATTGGGTTTATGGAACGGTATCTGAGCTAATTTGAAAGTCTTGTTTTATGTATCACCCCACCTCACCTTTCCCGTTAAGCAGCCATAGTGTGTTTTCTGCATGTGTGACTCTGTTCTGTTTTGTAATTCGGTTCAAGTGTAACGGTTTTTACATTCCCTCTATAAGTGACACCTTATGAGAAGTGTCCTTTTCTGTGTGACTTATTTCACTTAGAATCGTCGTACCTAAATCCACTCATCATGCTGCTACTAGCCTTATGACATTGATTTCATGGCTGAGTGATATTCCATTGTACATAAGGACCACAACTTTTTTATCCATTTTTCGCTTTCCTGGGATATTTAAGGTGGAATGAAGTGGAGGTCCTTGTCAACAGAGCAGCCCTAAACTTTGGGGTGCTTGTGTCTTGCTGATTTTCAATTTTCCCACTTTATCCCCCCATGCGTGGAAGTGCCCTATGCTCTCTAAGCTGTGTTTTTTAGCTGTTTCAGGACACACCGTACACTTCTCCAGTGTGGCTGTTGGCAATTGACATCCCGCCCATCAGTGTAGCAAGGCTCCCATTTCTCCATGGCCTGTCCTGCATTTCTGGTTTTGACACTTTTTTCAGCATGGCCCTTTTGACCGATGGGAAGCGAGACTTCTTTGTAGCGCTGATTTGCCTTTCCAGGTTGCTTGGTTGGCCAAAAAGGGCGTATGCGTTTTTTCCTGAATATATTCAGGAAAAAACGCATACGCCCTTTTTGGCCAAGGGCATCATTGTCGACGTTTTGCCGCTTTTCATGTGCTTTAAAGACGATTCGAATCTACCTCCTGAAATCTGTTTCCTGCAATTCTGCCTTGATTTCAAATCCTCTTCTTTGCCTTCCCTCAATATATTTGTGGACGAGAGTTATCATTTATAACTCTGCAGGTTTGTGAATTGCAGTGCCCTGAAGCTCCATTTTACAAGTCGCTTTTTTGGGAGCTGGCCACCAAAGCGCAGGATGGCTTCAGGCCCTGTTCTGGTTCCGGGGGGCAGGCTGAGCCTGTGGTTAATTCTTCTTCCTGATGGGAAAATAGAGTGACCTGTGCCTGTCCCAACACCAAGAGCTAGTCTCTCATTGGTTCCCCGTCTTCCCGTTCATCCTCAGGACAAATTGCAACCTGTACGGAACAGGAGGTTAAAGGTGCTGTTGCTCCAATTAGGGAGATTGCTAGTAAAGTGGCTGGAATGGCGAACCCGAGCACAAGGAGATGAGAAATGAGGTGCGTTTTAGAAACCTTTCCCCATCACACGGTGTACCATCTTCTGGGTTTCTCATGCATGTTTTCGATGTAGGAAGATGCCCTTGAACCTGGAGATTTGGGACCCATGCGATGGGTAGCACGCAGTATTACTTTAAAGGGTCTGCGTTTGCTCACCCAACCTCACCAAACCTCTCAGCCCCAAGAGTGTCCACCCTTATGTCTCATCCAGCTGTGGGTCTAGATATGGTCAATCCAGGTTGCATCACAGCCCCTGAACGAATTGTGTAAGAATTTCTCTCTCTTTCCCTGTCTTTGTTTCATGGGTTTTTAAAAGTAATTTATTTTTATAATGGGGTTTAGCTGCTTTTCACGGCTGTGTTTATGCCGCTTTACACCCACTTGACACACTAACAGAGAGATATCAATACATAGGTTTTAAGATTATTACTAGTCAGATATATTCTTGTGCGGTGAATCGGGCGTGTTGAGTCCAGTTCTCTGAGCAAGGAGTAGGTCTTGTCTATTACATATTGGGTTTATGGAACGGTATCTGAGCTAATTTGAAACTCTTGTTTTATGTATCACCCCACCTCACCTTTCCCGTTAAGCAGCCATAGTGTGTTTTCTGCATGTGTGACTCTGTTCTGTTTTGTAATTCAGTTCAAGTGTAACGGTTTTTACATTCCCTCTATAAGTGACACCTTATGAGAAGTGTCCTTTTCTGTGTGACTTATTTCACTTAGAATCGTCGTACCTAAATCCACTCATCATGCTGCTACTAGCCTTATGACATTGATTTCATGGCTGAGTGATATTCCATTGTACATAAGGACCACAACTTTTTTATCCATTTTTCGCTTTCCTGGGATATTTAAGGTGGAATGAAGTGGAGGTCCTTGTCAACAGAGCAGCCCTAAACTTTGGGGTGCTTGTGTCTTGCTGATTTTCAATTTTCCCACTTTATCCCCCCATGCGTGGAAGTGCCCTATGCTCTCTAAGCTGTGTTTTTTAGCTGTTTCAGGACACACCGTACACTTCTCCAGTGTGGCTGTTGGCAATTGACATCCCGCCCATCAGTGTAGCAAGGCTCCCATTTCTCCATGGCCTGTCCTGCATTTCTGGTTTTGACACTTTTTTCAGCATGGCCCTTTTGACCGATGGGAAGCGAGACTTCTTTGTAGCGCTGATTTGCCTTTCCAGGTTGCTTGGTTGGCCAAAAAGGGCGTATGCGTTTTTTCCTGAATATATTCAGGAAAAAACGCATACGCCCTTTTTGGCCAAGGGCATCATTGTCGAAGTTTTGCCGCTTTTCATGTGCTTTAAAGACGATTCGAATCTACCTCCTGAAATCTGTTTCCTGCAATTCTGCCTTGATTTCAAATCCTCTTCTTTGCCTTCCCTCAATATATTTGTGGACGAGAGTTATCATTTATAACTCGCAGGTTTGTGAATTGCAGTGCCCTGAAGCTCCATTTTACAAGTCGCTTTTTTGGGAGCTGGCCGCCAAAGCGCAGGATGGCTTCAGGCCCTGTTCTGGTTCCGGGGGGCAGGCTGAGCCTGTGGTTAATTCTTCTTCCTGATGGGAAAATAGAGTGACCTGTGCCTGTCCCAACACCAAGAGCGAGTCTCTCATTGGTTCCCCGTCTTCCCGTTCATCCTCAGGACAAATTGCAACCTGTACGGAACAGGAGGTTAAAGGTGCTGATGCTCCAAGTAGGGAGATTGCTAGTAAAGTGGCTGGAATGGCGAACCCGAGCACAAGGAGATGAGAAATGAGGTGCGTTTTAGAAACCTTTCCCCATCACACGGTGTACCATCTTCTGGGTTTCTCATGCATGTTTTCGATGTAGGAAGATGCCCTTGAACCTGGAGATTTGGGACCCATGCGATGGGTAGCACGCAGTATTACTTTAAAGGGTCTGCGTTTGCTCACCCAACCTCACCAAACCTCTCAGCCCCAAGAGTGTCCACCCTTATGTCTCATCCAGCTGTGGGTCTAGATATGGTCAATCCAGGTTGCATCACAGCCCCTGAACGAATTGTGTAAGAATATCTCTCTCTTTCCCTATCTTTGTTTCATGGGTTTTTAAAAGTAATTTGTTTTTATAATGGGGTTTAGCTGCTTTTCACGGCTGTGTTTATGCCGCTTTACACCCACTTGACACACTAACAGAGAGATATCAATACATAGGTTTTAAGATTATTACTAGTCAGATATATTCTTGTGCGGTGAATCGGGCGTGTTGAGTCCAGTTCTCTGAGCATGGAGTAGGTCTTGTCTATTACATATTGGGTTTATGGAACGGTATCTGAGCTAATTTGAAAGTCTTGTTTTATGTATCACCCCACCTCACCTTTCCCGTTAAGCAGCCATAGTGTGTTTTCTGCATGTGTGACTCTGTTCTGTTTTGTAATTCGGTTCAAGTGTAACGGTTTTTACATTCCCTCTATAAGTGACACCTTATGAGAAGTGTCCTTTTCTGTGTGACTTATTTCACTTAGAATCGTCGTACCTAAATCCACTCATCATGCTGCTACTAGCCTTATGACATTGATTTCATGGCTGAGTGATATTCCATTGTACATAAGGACCACAACTTTTTTATCCATTTTTCGCTTTCCTGGGATATTTAAGGTGGAATGAAGTGGAGGTCCTTGTCAACAGAGCAGCCCTAAACTTTGGGGTGCTTGTGTCTTGCTGATTTTCAATTTTCCCACTTTATCCCCCCATGCGTGGAAGTGCCCTATGCTCTCTAAGCTGTGTTTTTTAGCTGTTTCAGGACACACCGTACACTTCTCCAGTGTGGCTGTTGGCAATTGACATCCCGCCCATCAGTGTAGCAAGGCTCCCATTTCTCCATGGCCTGTCCTGCATTTCTGGTTTTGACACTTTTTTCAGCATGGCCCTTTTGACCGATGGGAAGCGAGACTTCTTTGTAGCGCTGATTTGCCTTTCCAGGTTGCTTGGTTGGCCAAAAAGGGCGTATGCGTTTTTTCCTGAATATATTCAGGAAAAAACGCATACGCCCTTTTTGGCCAAGGGCATCATTGTCGACGTTTTGCCGCTTTTCATGTGCTTTAAAGACGATTCGAATCTACCTCCTGAAATCTGTTTCCTGCAATTCTGCCTTGATTTCAAATCCTCTTCTTTGCCTTCCCTCAATATATTTGTGGACGAGAGTTATCATTTATAACTCGCAGGTTTGTGAATTGCAGTGCCCTGAAGCTCCATTTTACAAGTCGCTTTTTTGGGAGCTGGCCGCCAAAGCGCAGGATGGCTTCAGGCCCTGTTCTGGTTCCGGGGGGCAGGCTGAGCCTGTGGTTAATTCTTCTTCCTGATGGGAAAATAGAGTGACCTGTGCCTGTCCCAACACCAAGAGCGAGTCTCTCATTGGTTCCCCGTCTTCCCGTTCATCCTCAGGACAAATTGCAACCTGTACGGAACAGGAGGTTAAAGGTGCTGATGCTCCAAGTAGGGAGATTGCTAGTAAAGTGGCTGGAATGGCGAACCCGAGCACAAGGAGATGAGAAATGAGGTGCGTTTTAGAAACCTTTCCCCATCACACGGTGTACCATCTTCTGGGTTTCTCATGCATGTTTTCGATGTAGGAAGATGCCCTTGAACCTGGAGATTTGGGACCCATGCGATGGGTAGCACGCAGTATTACTTTAAAGGGTCTGCGTTTGCTCACCCAACCTCACCAAACCTCTCAGCCCCAAGAGTGTCCACCCTTATGTCTCATCCAGCTGTGGGTCTAGATATGGTCAATCCAGGTTGCATCACAGCCCCTGAACGAATTGTGTAAGAATATCTCTCTCTTTCCCTATCTTTGTTTCATGGGTTTTTAAAAGTAATTTGTTTTTATAATGGGGTTTAGCTGCTTTTCACGGCTGTGTTTATGCCGCTTTACACCCACTTGACACACTAACAGAGAGATATCAATACATAGGTTTTAAGATTATTACTAGTCAGATATATTCTTGTGCGGTGAATCGGGCGTGTTGAGTCCAGTTCTCTGAGCAAGGAGTAGGTCTTGTCTATTACATATTGGGTTTATGGAACGGTATCTGAGCTAATTTGAAAGTCTTGTTTTATGTATCACCCCACCTCACCTTTCCCGTTAAGCAGCCATAGTGTGTTTTCTGCATGTGTGACTCTGTTCTGTTTTGTAATTCGGTTCAAGTGTAACGGTTTTTACATTCCCTCTATAAGTGACACCTTATGAGAAGTGTCCTTTTCTGTGTGACTTATTTCACTTAGAATCGTCGTACCTAAATCCACTCATCATGCTGCTACTAGCCTTATGACATTGATTTCATGGCTGAGTGATATTCCATTGTACATAAGGACCACAACTTTTTTATCCATTTTTCGCTTTCCTGGGATATTTAAGGTGGAATGAAGTGGAGGTCCTTGTCAACAGAGCAGCCCTAAACTTTGGGGTGCTTGTGTCTTGCTGATTTTCAATTTTCCCACTTTATCCCCCCATGCGTGGAAGTGCCCTATGCTCTCTAAGCTGTGTTTTTTAGCTGTTTCAGGACACACCGTACACTTCTCCAGTGTGGCTGTTGGCAATTGACATCCCGCCCATCAGTGTAGCAAGGCTCCCATTTCTCCATGGCCTGTCCTGCATTTCTGGTTTTGACACTTTTTTCAGCATGGCCCTTTTGACCGATGGGAAGCGAGACTTCTTTGTAGCGCTGATTTGCCTTTCCAGGTTGCTTGGTTGGCCAAAAAGGGCGTATGCGTTTTTTCCTGAATATATTCAGGAAAAAACGCATACGCCCTTTTTGGCCAAGGGCATCATTGTCGACGTTTTGCCGCTTTTCATGTGCTTTAAAGACGATTCGAATCTACCTCCTGAAATCTGTTTCCTGCAATTCTGCCTTGATTTCAAATCCTCTTCTTTGCCTTCCCTCAATATATTTGTGGACGAGAGTTATCATTTATAACTCTGCAGGTTTGTGAATTGCAGTGCCCTGAAGCTCCATTTTACAAGTCGCTTTTTTGGGAGCTGGCCACCAAAGCGCAGGATGGCTTCAGGCCCTGTTCTGGTTCCGGGGGGCAGGCTGAGCCTGTGGTTAATTCTTCTTCCTGATGGGAAAATAGAGTGACCTGTGCCTGTCCCAACACCAAGAGCTAGTCTCTCATTGGTTCCCCGTCTTCCCGTTCATCCTCAGGACAAATTGCAACCTGTACGGAACAGGAGGTTAAAGGTGCTGTTGCTCCAATTAGGGAGATTGCTAGTAAAGTGGCTGGAATGGCGAACCCGAGCACAAGGAGATGAGAAATGAGGTGCGTTTTAGAAACCTTTCCCCATCACACGGTGTACCATCTTCTGGGTTTCTCATGCATGTTTTCGATGTAGGAAGATGCCCTTGAACCTGGAGATTTGGGACCCATGCGATGGGTAGCACGCAGTATTACTTTAAAGGGTCTGCGTTTGCTCACCCAACCTCACCAAACCTCTCAGCCCCAAGAGTGTCCACCCTTATGTCTCATCCAGCTGTGGGTCTAGATATGGTCAATCCAGGTTGCATCACAGCCCCTGAACGAATTGTGTAAGAATTTCTCTCTCTTTCCCTGTCTTTGTTTCATGGGTTTTTAAAAGTAATTTATTTTTATAATGGGGTTTAGCTGCTTTTCACGGCTGTGTTTATGCCGCTTTACACCCACTTGACACACTAACAGAGAGATATCAATACATAGGTTTTAAGATTATTACTAGTCAGATATATTCTTGTGCGGTGAATCGGGCGTGTTGAGTCCAGTTCTCTGAGCAAGGAGTAGGTCTTGTCTATTACATATTGGGTTTATGGAACGGTATCTGAGCTAATTTGAAACTCTTGTTTTATGTATCACCCCACCTCACCTTTCCCGTTAAGCAGCCATAGTGTGTTTTCTGCATGTGTGACTCTGTTCTGTTTTGTAATTCAGTTCAAGTGTAACGGTTTTTACATTCCCTCTATAAGTGACACCTTATGAGAAGTGTCCTTTTCTGTGTGACTTATTTCACTTAGAATCGTCGTACCTAAATCCACTCATCATGCTGCTACTAGCCTTATGACATTGATTTCATGGCTGAGTGATATTCCATTGTACATAAGGACCACAACTTTTTTATCCATTTTTCGCTTTCCTGGGATATTTAAGGTGGAATGAAGTGGAGGTCCTTGTCAACAGAGCAGCCCTAAACTTTGGGGTGCTTGTGTCTTGCTGATTTTCAATTTTCCCACTTTATCCCCCCATGCGTGGAAGTGCCCTATGCTCTCTAAGCTGTGTTTTTTAGCTGTTTCAGGACACACCGTACACTTCTCCAGTGTGGCTGTTGGCAATTGACATCCCGCCCATCAGTGTAGCAAGGCTCCCATTTCTCCATGGCCTGTCCTGCATTTCTGGTTTTGACACTTTTTTCAGCATGGCCCTTTTGACCGATGGGAAGCGAGACTTCTTTGTAGCGCTGATTTGCCTTTCCAGGTTGCTTGGTTGGCCAAAAAGGGCGTATGCGTTTTTTCCTGAATATATTCAGGAAAAAACGCATACGCCCTTTTTGGCCAAGGGCATCATTGTCGACGTTTTGCCGCTTTTCATGTGCTTTAAAGACGATTCGAATCTACCTCCTGAAATCTGTTTCCTGCAATTCTGCCTTGATTTCAAATCCTCTTCTTTGCCTTCCCTCAATATATTTGTGGACGAGAGTTATCATTTATAACTCGCAGGTTTGTGAATTGCAGTGCCCTGAAGCTCCATTTTACAAGTCGCTTTTTTGGGAGCTGGCCGCCAAAGCGCAGGATGGCTTCAGGCCCTGTTCTGGTTCCGGGGGGCAGGCTGAGCCTGTGGTTAATTCTTCTTCCTGATGGGAAAATAGAGTGACCTGTGCCTGTCCCAACACCAAGAGCGAGTCTCTCATTGGTTCCCCGTCTTCCCGTTCATCCTCAGGACAAATTGCAACCTGTACGGAACAGGAGGTTAAAGGTGCTGATGCTCCAAGTAGGGAGATTGCTAGTAAAGTGGCTGGAATGGCGAACCCGAGCACAAGGAGATGAGAAATGAGGTGCGTTTTAGAAACCTTTCCCCATCACACGGTGTACCATCTTCTGGGTTTCTCATGCATGTTTTCGATGTAGGAAGATGCCCTTGAACCTGGAGATTTGGGACCCATGCGATGGGTAGCACGCAGTATTACTTTAAAGGGTCTGCGTTTGCTCACCCAACCTCACCAAACCTCTCAGCCCCAAGAGTGTCCACCCTTATGTCTCATCCAGCTGTGGGTCTAGATATGGTCAATCCAGGTTGCATCACAGCCCCTGAACGAATTGTGTAAGAATATCTCTCTCTTTCCCTATCTTTGTTTCATGGGTTTTTAAAAGTAATTTGTTTTTATAATGGGGTTTAGCTGCTTTTCACGGCTGTGTTTATGCCGCTTTACACCCACTTGACACACTAACAGAGAGATATCAATACATAGGTTTTAAGATTATTACTAGTCAGATATATTCTTGTGCGGTGAATCGGGCGTGTTGAGTCCAGTTCTCTGAGCATGGAGTAGGTCTTGTCTATTACATATTGGGTTTATGGAACGGTATCTGAGCTAATTTGAAAGTCTTGTTTTATGTATCACCCCACCTCACCTTTCCCGTTAAGCAGCCATAGTGTGTTTTCTGCATGTGTGACTCTGTTCTGTTTTGTAATTCGGTTCAAGTGTAACGGTTTTTACATTCCCTCTATAAGTGACACCTTATGAGAAGTGTCCTTTTCTGTGTGACTTATTTCACTTAGAATCGTCGTACCTAAATCCACTCATCATGCTGCTACTAGCCTTATGACATTGATTTCATGGCTGAGTGATATTCCATTGTACATAAGGACCACAACTTTTTTATCCATTTTTCGCTTTCCTGGGATATTTAAGGTGGAATGAAGTGGAGGTCCTTGTCAACAGAGCAGCCCTAAACTTTGGGGTGCTTGTGTCTTGCTGATTTTCAATTTTCCCACTTTATCCCCCCATGCGTGGAAGTGCCCTATGCTCTCTAAGCTGTGTTTTTTAGCTGTTTCAGGACACACCGTACACTTCTCCAGTGTGGCTGTTGGCAATTGACATCCCGCCCATCAGTGTAGCAAGGCTCCCATTTCTCCATGGCCTGTCCTGCATTTCTGGTTTTGACACTTTTTTCAGCATGGCCCTTTTGACCGATGGGAAGCGAGACTTCTTTGTAGCGCTGATTTGCCTTTCCAGGTTGCTTGGTTGGCCAAAAAGGGCGTATGCGTTTTTTCCTGAATATATTCAGGAAAAAACGCATACGCCCTTTTTGGCCAAGGGCATCATTGTCGACGTTTTGCCGCTTTTCATGTGCTTTAAAGACGATTCGAATCTACCTCCTGAAATCTGTTTCCTGCAATTCTGCCTTGATTTCAAATCCTCTTCTTTGCCTTCCCTCAATATATTTGTGGACGAGAGTTATCATTTATAACTCTGCAGGTTTGTGAATTGCAGTGCCCTGAAGCTCCATTTTACAAGTCGCTTTTTTGGGAGCTGGCCACCAAAGCGCAGGATGGCTTCAGGCCCTGTTCTGGTTCCGGGGGGCAGGCTGAGCCTGTGGTTAATTCTTCTTCCTGATGGGAAAATAGAGTGACCTGTGCCTGTCCCAACACCAAGAGCTAGTCTCTCATTGGTTCCCCGTCTTCCCGTTCATCCTCAGGACAAATTGCAACCTGTACGGAACAGGAGGTTAAAGGTGCTGTTGCTCCAATTAGGGAGATTGCTAGTAAAGTGGCTGGAATGGCGAACCCGAGCACAAGGAGATGAGAAATGAGGTGCGTTTTAGAAACCTTTCCCCATCACACGGTGTACCATCTTCTGGGTTTCTCATGCATGTTTTCGATGTAGGAAGATGCCCTTGAACCTGGAGATTTGGGACCCATGCGATGGGTAGCACGCAGTATTACTTTAAAGGGTCTGCGTTTGCTCACCCAACCTCACCAAACCTCTCAGCCCCAAGAGTGTCCACCCTTATGTCTCATCCAGCTGTGGGTCTAGATATGGTCAATCCAGGTTGCATCACAGCCCCTGAACGAATTGTGTAAGAATTTCTCTCTCTTTCCCTGTCTTTGTTTCATGGGTTTTTAAAAGTAATTTATTTTTATAATGGGGTTTAGCTGCTTTTCACGGCTGTGTTTATGCCGCTTTACACCCACTTGACACACTAACAGAGAGATATCAATACATAGGTTTTAAGATTATTACTAGTCAGATATATTCTTGTGCGGTGAATCGGGCGTGTTGAGTCCAGTTCTCTGAGCAAGGAGTAGGTCTTGTCTATTACATATTGGGTTTATGGAACGGTATCTGAGCTAATTTGAAACTCTTGTTTTATGTATCACCCCACCTCACCTTTCCCGTTAAGCAGCCATAGTGTGTTTTCTGCATGTGTGACTCTGTTCTGTTTTGTAATTCAGTTCAAGTGTAACGGTTTTTACATTCCCTCTATAAGTGACACCTTATGAGAAGTGTCCTTTTCTGTGTGACTTATTTCACTTAGAATCGTCGTACCTAAATCCACTCATCATGCTGCTACTAGCCTTATGACATTGATTTCATGGCTGAGTGATATTCCATTGTACATAAGGACCACAACTTTTTTATCCATTTTTCGCTTTCCTGGGATATTTAAGGTGGAATGAAGTGGAGGTCCTTGTCAACAGAGCAGCCCTAAACTTTGGGGTGCTTGTGTCTTGCTGATTTTCAATTTTCCCACTTTATCCCCCCATGCGTGGAAGTGCCCTATGCTCTCTAAGCTGTGTTTTTTAGCTGTTTCAGGACACACCGTACACTTCTCCAGTGTGGCTGTTGGCAATTGACATCCCGCCCATCAGTGTAGCAAGGCTCCCATTTCTCCATGGCCTGTCCTGCATTTCTGGTTTTGACACTTTTTTCAGCATGGCCCTTTTGACCGATGGGAAGCGAGACTTCTTTGTAGCGCTGATTTGCCTTTCCAGGTTGCTTGGTTGGCCAAAAAGGGCGTATGCGTTTTTTCCTGAATATATTCAGGAAAAAACGCATACGCCCTTTTTGGCCAAGGGCATCATTGTCGACGTTTTGCCGCTTTTCATGTGCTTTAAAGACGATTCGAATCTACCTCCTGAAATCTGTTTCCTGCAATTCTGCCTTGATTTCAAATCCTCTTCTTTGCCTTCCCTCAATATATTTGTGGACGAGAGTTATCATTTATAACTCGCAGGTTTGTGAATTGCAGTGCCCTGAAGCTCCATTTTACAAGTCGCTTTTTTGGGAGCTGGCCGCCAAAGCGCAGGATGGCTTCAGGCCCTGTTCTGGTTCCGGGGGGCAGGCTGAGCCTGTGGTTAATTCTTCTTCCTGATGGGAAAATAGAGTGACCTGTGCCTGTCCCAACACCAAGAGCGAGTCTCTCATTGGTTCCCCGTCTTCCCGTTCATCCTCAGGACAAATTGCAACCTGTACGGAACAGGAGGTTAAAGGTGCTGATGCTCCAAGTAGGGAGATTGCTAGTAAAGTGGCTGGAATGGCGAACCCGAGCACAAGGAGATGAGAAATGAGGTGCATTTTAGAAACCTTTCCCCATCACACGGTGTACCATCTTCTGGGTTTCTCATGCATGTTTTCGATGTAGGAAGATGCCCTTGAACCTGGAGATTTGGGACCCATGCGATGGGTAGCACGCAGTATTACTTTAAAGGGTCTGCGTTTGCTCACCCAACCTCACCAAACCTCTCAGCCCCAAGAGTGTCCACCCTTATGTCTCATCCAGCTGTGGGTCTAGATATGGTCAATCCAGGTTGCATCACAGCCCCTGAACGAATTGTGTAAGAATATCTCTCTCTTTCCCTATCTTTGTTTCATGGGTTTTTAAAAGTAATTTGTTTTTATAATGGGGTTTAGCTGCTTTTCACGGCTGTGTTTATGCCGCTTTACACCCACTTGACACACTAACAGAGAGATATCAATACATAGGTTTTAAGATTATTACTAGTCAGATATATTCTTGTGCGGTGAATCGGGCGTGTTGAGTCCAGTTCTCTGAGCAAGGAGTAGGTCTTGTCTATTACATATTGGGTTTATGGAACGGTATCTGAGCTAATTTGAAAGTCTTGTTTTATGTATCACCCCACCTCACCTTTCCCGTTAAGCAGCCATAGTGTGTTTTCTGCATGTGTGACTCTGTTCTGTTTTGTAATTCGGTTCAAGTGTAACGGTTTTTACATTCCCTCTATAAGTGACACCTTATGAGAAGTGTCCTTTTCTGTGTGACTTATTTCACTTAGAATCGTCGTACCTAAATCCACTCATCATGCTGCTACTAGCCTTATGACATTGATTTCATGGCTGAGTGATATTCCATTGTACATAAGGACCACAACTTTTTTATCCATTTTTCGCTTTCCTGGGATATTTAAGGTGGAATGAAGTGGAGGTCCTTGTCAACAGAGCAGCCCTAAACTTTGGGGTGCTTGTGTCTTGCTGATTTTCAATTTTCCCACTTTATCCCCCCATGCGTGGAAGTGCCCTATGCTCTCTAAGCTGTGTTTTTTAGCTGTTTCAGGACACACCGTACACTTCTCCAGTGTGGCTGTTGGCAATTGACATCCCGCCCATCAGTGTAGCAAGGCTCCCATTTCTCCATGGCCTGTCCTGCATTTCTGGTTTTGACACTTTTTTCAGCATGGCCCTTTTGACCGATGGGAAGCGAGACTTCTTTGTAGCGCTGATTTGCCTTTCCAGGTTGCTTGGTTGGCCAAAAAGGGCGTATGCGTTTTTTCCTGAATATATTCAGGAAAAAACGCATACGCCCTTTTTGGCCAAGGGCATCATTGTCGACGTTTTGCCGCTTTTCATGTGCTTTAAAGACGATTCGAATCTACCTCCTGAAATCTGTTTCCTGCAATTCTGCCTTGATTTCAAATCCTCTTCTTTGCCTTCCCTCAATATATTTGTGGACGAGAGTTATCATTTATAACTCTGCAGGTTTGTGAATTGCAGTGCCCTGAAGCTCCATTTTACAAGTCGCTTTTTTGGGAGCTGGCCACCAAAGCGCAGGATGGCTTCAGGCCCTGTTCTGGTTCCGGGGGGCAGGCTGAGCCTGTGGTTAATTCTTCTTCCTGATGGGAAAATAGAGTGACCTGTGCCTGTCCCAACACCAAGAGCTAGTCTCTCATTGGTTCCCCGTCTTCCCGTTCATCCTCAGGACAAATTGCAACCTGTACGGAACAGGAGGTTAAAGGTGCTGTTGCTCCAATTAGGGAGATTGCTAGTAAAGTGGCTGGAATGGCGAACCCGAGCACAAGGAGATGAGAAATGAGGTGCGTTTTAGAAACCTTTCCCCATCACACGGTGTACCATCTTCTGGGTTTCTCATGCATGTTTTCGATGTAGGAAGATGCCCTTGAACCTGGAGATTTGGGACCCATGCGATGGGTAGCACGCAGTATTACTTTAAAGGGTCTGCGTTTGCTCACCCAACCTCACCAAACCTCTCAGCCCCAAGAGTGTCCACCCTTATGTCTCATCCAGCTGTGGGTCTAGATATGGTCAATCCAGGTTGCATCACAGCCCCTGAACGAATTGTGTAAGAATTTCTCTCTCTTTCCCTGTCTTTGTTTCATGGGTTTTTAAAAGTAATTTATTTTTATAATGGGGTTTAGCTGCTTTTCACGGCTGTGTTTATGCCGCTTTACACCCACTTGACACACTAACAGAGAGATATCAATACATAGGTTTTAAGATTATTACTAGTCAGATATATTCTTGTGCGGTGAATCGGGCGTGTTGAGTCCAGTTCTCTGAGCAAGGAGTAGGTCTTGTCTATTACATATTGGGTTTATGGAACGGTATCTGAGCTAATTTGAAACTCTTGTTTTATGTATCACCCCACCTCACCTTTCCCGTTAAGCAGCCATAGTGTGTTTTCTGCATGTGTGACTCTGTTCTGTTTTGTAATTCAGTTCAAGTGTAACGGTTTTTACATTCCCTCTATAAGTGACACCTTATGAGAAGTGTCCTTTTCTGTGTGACTTATTTCACTTAGAATCGTCGTACCTAAATCCACTCATCATGCTGCTACTAGCCTTATGACATTGATTTCATGGCTGAGTGATATTCCATTGTACATAAGGACCACAACTTTTTTATCCATTTTTCGCTTTCCTGGGATATTTAAGGTGGAATGAAGTGGAGGTCCTTGTCAACAGAGCAGCCCTAAACTTTGGGGTGCTTGTGTCTTGCTGATTTTCAATTTTCCCACTTTATCCCCCCATGCGTGGAAGTGCCCTATGCTCTCTAAGCTGTGTTTTTTAGCTGTTTCAGGACACACCGTACACTTCTCCAGTGTGGCTGTTGGCAATTGACATCCCGCCCATCAGTGTAGCAAGGCTCCCATTTCTCCATGGCCTGTCCTGCATTTCTGGTTTTGACACTTTTTTCAGCATGGCCCTTTTGACCGATGGGAAGCGAGACTTCTTTGTAGCGCTGATTTGCCTTTCCAGGTTGCTTGGTTGGCCAAAAAGGGCGTATGCGTTTTTTCCTGAATATATTCAGGAAAAAACGCATACGCCCTTTTTGGCCAAGGGCATCATTGTCGACGTTTTGCCGCTTTTCATGTGCTTTAAAGACGATTCGAATCTACCTCCTGAAATCTGTTTCCTGCAATTCTGCCTTGATTTCAAATCCTCTTCTTTGCCTTCCCTCAATATATTTGTGGACGAGAGTTATCATTTATAACTCGCAGGTTTGTGAATTGCAGTGCCCTGAAGCTCCATTTTACAAGTCGCTTTTTTGGGAGCTGGCCGCCAAAGCGCAGGATGGCTTCAGGCCCTGTTCTGGTTCCGGGGGGCAGGCTGAGCCTGTGGTTAATTCTTCTTCCTGATGGGAAAATAGAGTGACCTGTGCCTGTCCCAACACCAAGAGCGAGTCTCTCATTGGTTCCCCGTCTTCCCGTTCATCCTCAGGACAAATTGCAACCTGTACGGAACAGGAGGTTAAAGGTGCTGATGCTCCAAGTAGGGAGATTGCTAGTAAAGTGGCTGGAATGGCGAACCCGAGCACAAGGAGATGAGAAATGAGGTGCGTTTTAGAAACCTTTCCCCATCACACGGTGTACCATCTTCTGGGTTTCTCATGCATGTTTTCGATGTAGGAAGATGCCCTTGAACCTGGAGATTTGGGACCCATGCGATGGGTAGCACGCAGTATTACTTTAAAGGGTCTGCGTTTGCTCACCCAACCTCACCAAACCTCTCAGCCCCAAGAGTGTCCACCCTTATGTCTCATCCAGCTGTGGGTCTAGATATGGTCAATCCAGGTTGCATCACAGCCCCTGAACGAATTGTGTAAGAATATCTCTCTCTTTCCCTATCTTTGTTTCATGGGTTTTTAAAAGTAATTTGTTTTTATAATGGGGTTTAGCTGCTTTTCACGGCTGTGTTTATGCCGCTTTACACCCACTTGACACACTAACAGAGAGATATCAATACATAGGTTTTAAGATTATTACTAGTCAGATATATTCTTGTGCGGTGAATCGGGCGTGTTGAGTCCAGTTCTCTGAGCAAGGAGTAGGTCTTGTCTATTACATATTGGGTTTATGGAACGGTATCTGAGCTAATTTGAAAGTCTTGTTTTATGTATCACCCCACCTCACCTTTCCCGTTAAGCAGCCATAGTGTGTTTTCTGCATGTGTGACTCTGTTCTGTTTTGTAATTCGGTTCAAGTGTAACGGTTTTTACATTCCCTCTATAAGTGACACCTTATGAGAAGTGTCCTTTTCTGTGTGACTTATTTCACTTAGAATCGTCGTACCTAAATCCACTCATCATGCTGCTACTAGCCTTATGACATTGATTTCATGGCTGAGTGATATTCCATTGTACATAAGGACCACAACTTTTTTATCCATTTTTCGCTTTCCTGGGATATTTAAGGTGGAATGAAGTGGAGGTCCTTGTCAACAGAGCAGCCCTAAACTTTGGGGTGCTTGTGTCTTGCTGATTTTCAATTTTCCCACTTTATCCCCCCATGCGTGGAAGTGCCCTATGCTCTCTAAGCTGTGTTTTTTAGCTGTTTCAGGACACACCGTACACTTCTCCAGTGTGGCTGTTGGCAATTGACATCCCGCCCATCAGTGTAGCAAGGCTCCCATTTCTCCATGGCCTGTCCTGCATTTCTGGTTTTGACACTTTTTTCAGCATGGCCCTTTTGACCGATGGGAAGCGAGACTTCTTTGTAGCGCTGATTTGCCTTTCCAGGTTGCTTGGTTGGCCAAAAAGGGCGTATGCGTTTTTTCCTGAATATATTCAGGAAAAAACGCATACGCCCTTTTTGGCCAAGGGCATCATTGTCGACGTTTTGCCGCTTTTCATGTGCTTTAAAGACGATTCGAATCTACCTCCTGAAATCTGTTTCCTGCAATTCTGCCTTGATTTCAAATCCTCTTCTTTGCCTTCCCTCAATATATTTGTGGACGAGAGTTATCATTTATAACTCTGCAGGTTTGTGAATTGCAGTGCCCTGAAGCTCCATTTTACAAGTCGCTTTTTTGGGAGCTGGCCACCAAAGCGCAGGATGGCTTCAGGCCCTGTTCTGGTTCCGGGGGGCAGGCTGAGCCTGTGGTTAATTCTTCTTCCTGATGGGAAAATAGAGTGACCTGTGCCTGTCCCAACACCAAGAGCTAGTCTCTCATTGGTTCCCCGTCTTCCCGTTCATCCTCAGGACAAATTGCAACCTGTACGGAACAGGAGGTTAAAGGTGCTGTTGCTCCAATTAGGGAGATTGCTAGTAAAGTGGCTGGAATGGCGAACCCGAGCACAAGGAGATGAGAAATGAGGTGCGTTTTAGAAACCTTTCCCCATCACACGGTGTACCATCTTCTGGGTTTCTCATGCATGTTTTCGATGTAGGAAGATGCCCTTGAACCTGGAGATTTGGGACCCATGCGATGGGTAGCACGCAGTATTACTTTAAAGGGTCTGCGTTTGCTCACCCAACCTCACCAAACCTCTCAGCCCCAAGAGTGTCCACCCTTATGTCTCATCCAGCTGTGGGTCTAGATATGGTCAATCCAGGTTGCATCACAGCCCCTGAACGAATTGTGTAAGAATTTCTCTCTCTTTCCCTGTCTTTGTTTCATGGGTTTTTAAAAGTAATTTATTTTTATAATGGGGTTTAGCTGCTTTTCACGGCTGTGTTTATGCCGCTTTACACCCACTTGACACACTAACAGAGAGATATCAATACATAGGTTTTAAGATTATTACTAGTCAGATATATTCTTGTGCGGTGAATCGGGCGTGTTGAGTCCAGTTCTCTGAGCAAGGAGTAGGTCTTGTCTATTACATATTGGGTTTATGGAACGGTATCTGAGCTAATTTGAAACTCTTGTTTTATGTATCACCCCACCTCACCTTTCCCGTTAAGCAGCCATAGTGTGTTTTCTGCATGTGTGACTCTGTTCTGTTTTGTAATTCAGTTCAAGTGTAACGGTTTTTACATTCCCTCTATAAGTGACACCTTATGAGAAGTGTCCTTTTCTGTGTGACTTATTTCACTTAGAATCGTCGTACCTAAATCCACTCATCATGCTGCTACTAGCCTTATGACATTGATTTCATGGCTGAGTGATATTCCATTGTACATAAGGACCACAACTTTTTTATCCATTTTTCGCTTTCCTGGGATATTTAAGGTGGAATGAAGTGGAGGTCCTTGTCAACAGAGCAGCCCTAAACTTTGGGGTGCTTGTGTCTTGCTGATTTTCAATTTTCCCACTTTATCCCCCCATGCGTGGAAGTGCCCTATGCTCTCTAAGCTGTGTTTTTTAGCTGTTTCAGGACACACCGTACACTTCTCCAGTGTGGCTGTTGGCAATTGACATCCCGCCCATCAGTGTAGCAAGGCTCCCATTTCTCCATGGCCTGTCCTGCATTTCTGGTTTTGACACTTTTTTCAGCATGGCCCTTTTGACCGATGGGAAGCGAGACTTCTTTGTAGCGCTGATTTGCCTTTCCAGGTTGCTTGGTTGGCCAAAAAGGGCGTATGCGTTTTTTCCTGAATATATTCAGGAAAAAACGCATACGCCCTTTTTGGCCAAGGGCATCATTGTCGACGTTTTGCCGCTTTTCATGTGCTTTAAAGACGATTCGAATCTACCTCCTGAAATCTGTTTCCTGCAATTCTGCCTTGATTTCAAATCCTCTTCTTTGCCTTCCCTCAATATATTTGTGGACGAGAGTTATCATTTATAACTCTGCAGGTTTGTGAATTGCAGTGCCCTGAAGCTCCATTTTACAAGTCGCTTTTTTGGGAGCTGGCCACCAAAGCGCAGGATGGCTTCAGGCCCTGTTCTGGTTCCGGGGGGCAGGCTGAGCCTGTGGTTAATTCTTCTTCCTGATGGGAAAATAGAGTGACCTGTGCCTGTCCCAACACCAAGAGCTAGTCTCTCATTGGTTCCCCGTCTTCCCGTTCATCCTCAGGACAAATTGCAACCTGTACGGAACAGGAGGTTAAAGGTGCTGTTGCTCCAATTAGGGAGATTGCTAGTAAAGTGGCTGGAATGGCGAACCCGAGCACAAGGAGATGAGAAATGAGGTGCGTTTTAGAAACCTTTCCCCATCACACGGTGTACCATCTTCTGGGTTTCTCATGCATGTTTTCGATGTAGGAAGATGCCCTTGAACCTGGAGATTTGGGACCCATGCGATGGGTAGCACGCAGTATTACTTTAAAGGGTCTGCGTTTGCTCACCCAACCTCACCAAACCTCTCAGCCCCAAGAGTGTCCACCCTTATGTCTCATCCAGCTGTGGGTCTAGATATGGTCAATCCAGGTTGCATCACAGCCCCTGAACGAATTGTGTAAGAATTTCTCTCTCTTTCCCTGTCTTTGTTTCATGGGTTTTTAAAAGTAATTTATTTTTATAATGGGGTTTAGCTGCTTTTCACGGCTGTGTTTATGCCGCTTTACACCCACTTGACACACTAACAGAGAGATATCAATACATAGGTTTTAAGATTATTACTAGTCAGATATATTCTTGTGCGGTGAATCGGGCGTGTTGAGTCCAGTTCTCTGAGCAAGGAGTAGGTCTTGTCTATTACATATTGGGTTTATGGAACGGTATCTGAGCTAATTTGAAACTCTTGTTTTATGTATCACCCCACCTCACCTTTCCCGTTAAGCAGCCATAGTGTGTTTTCTGCATGTGTGACTCTGTTCTGTTTTGTAATTCAGTTCAAGTGTAACGGTTTTTACATTCCCTCTATAAGTGACACCTTATGAGAAGTGTCCTTTTCTGTGTGACTTATTTCACTTAGAATCGTCGTACCTAAATCCACTCATCATGCTGCTACTAGCCTTATGACATTGATTTCATGGCTGAGTGATATTCCATTGTACATAAGGACCACAACTTTTTTATCCATTTTTCGCTTTCCTGGGATATTTAAGGTGGAATGAAGTGGAGGTCCTTGTCAACAGAGCAGCCCTAAACTTTGGGGTGCTTGTGTCTTGCTGATTTTCAATTTTCCCACTTTATCCCCCCATGCGTGGAAGTGCCCTATGCTCTCTAAGCTGTGTTTTTTAGCTGTTTCAGGACACACCGTACACTTCTCCAGTGTGGCTGTTGGCAATTGACATCCCGCCCATCAGTGTAGCAAGGCTCCCATTTCTCCATGGCCTGTCCTGCATTTCTGGTTTTGACACTTTTTTCAGCATGGCCCTTTTGACCGATGGGAAGCGAGACTTCTTTGTAGCGCTGATTTGCCTTTCCAGGTTGCTTGGTTGGCCAAAAAGGGCGTATGCGTTTTTTCCTGAATATATTCAGGAAAAAACGCATACGCCCTTTTTGGCCAAGGGCATCATTGTCGACGTTTTGCCGCTTTTCATGTGCTTTAAAGACGATTCGAATCTACCTCCTGAAATCTGTTTCCTGCAATTCTGCCTTGATTTCAAATCCTCTTCTTTGCCTTCCCTCAATATATTTGTGGACGAGAGTTATCATTTATAACTCTGCAGGTTTGTGAATTGCAGTGCCCTGAAGCTCCATTTTACAAGTCGCTTTTTTGGGAGCTGGCCGCCAAAGCGCAGGATGGCTTCAGGCCCTGTTCTGGTTCCGGGGGGCAGGCTGAGCCTGTGGTTAATTCTTCTTCCTGATGGGAAAATAGAGTGACCTGTGCCTGTCCCAACACCAAGAGCGAGTCTCTCATTGGTTCCCCGTCTTCCCGTTCATCCTCAGGACAAATTGCAACCTGTACGGAACAGGAGGTTAAAGGTGCTGATGCTCCAAGTAGGGAGATTGCTAGTAAAGTGGCTGGAATAGCGAACCCGAGCACAAGGAGATGAGAAATGAGGTGCGTTTTAGAAACCTTTCCCCATCACACGGTGTACCATCTTCTGGGTTTCTCATGCATGTTTTCGATGTAGGAAGATGCCCTTGAACCTGGAGATTTGGGACCCATGCGATGGGTAGCACGCAGTATTACTTTAAAGGGTCTGCGTTTGCTCACCCAACCTCACCAAACCTCTCAGCCCCAAGAGTGTCCACCCTTATGTCTCATCCAGCTGTGGGTCTAGATATGGTCAATCCAGGTTGCATCACAGCCCCTGAACGAATTGTGTAAGAATTTCTCTCTCTTTCCCTGTCTTTGTTTCATGGGTTTTTAAAAGTAATTTATTTTTATAATGGGGTTTAGCTGCTTTTCACGGCTGTGTTTATGCCGCTTTACACCCACTTGACACACTAACAGAGAGATATCAATACATAGGTTTTAAGATTATTACTAGTCAGATATATTCTGGTGCGGTGAATCGGGCGTGTTGAGTCCAGTTCTCTGAGCAAGGAGTAGGTCTTGTCTATTACATATTGGGTTTATGGAACGGTATCTGAGCTAATTTGAAAGTCTTGTTTTATGTATCACCCCACCTCACCTTTCCCGTTAAGCAGCCATAGTGTGTTTTCTGCATGTGTGACTCTGTTCTGTTTTGTAATTCGGTTCAAGTGTAACGGTTTTTACATTCCCTCTATAAGTGACACCTTATGAGAAGTGTCCTTTTCTGTGTGACTTATTTCACTTAGAATCGTCGTACCTAAATCCACTCATCATGCTGCTACTAGCCTTATGACATTGATTTCATGGCTGAGTGATATTCCATTGTACATAAGGACCACAACTTTTTTATCCATTTTTCGCTTTCCTGGGATATTTAAGGTGGAATGAAGTGGAGGTCCTTGTCAACAGAGCAGCCCTAAACTTTGGGGTGCTTGTGTCTTGCTGATTTTCAATTTTCCCACTTTATCCCCCCATGCGTGGAAGTGCCCTATGCTCTCTAAGCTGTGTTTTTTAGCTGTTTCAGGACACACCGTACACTTCTCCAGTGTGGCTGTTGGCAATTGACATCCCGCCCATCAGTGTAGCAAGGCTCCCATTTCTCCATGGCCTGTCCTGCATTTCTGGTTTTGACACTTTTTTCAGCATGGCCCTTTTGACCGATGGGAAGCGAGACTTCTTTGTAGCGCTGATTTGCCTTTCCAGGTTGCTTGGTTGGCCAAAAAGGGCGTATGCGTTTTTTCCTGAATATATTCAGGAAAAAACGCATACGCCCTTTTTGGCCAAGGGCATCATTGTCAACGTTTTGCCGCTTTTCATGTGCTTTAAAGACGATTCGAATCTACCTCCTGAAATCTGTTTCCTGCAATTCTGCCTTGATTTCAAATCCTCTTCTTTGCCTTCCCTCAATATATTTGTGGACGAGAGTTATCATTTATAACTCTGCAGGTTTGTGAATTGCAGTGCCCTGAAGCTCCATTTTACAAGTCGCTTTTTTGGGAGCTGGCCGCCAAAGCGCAGGATGGCTTCAGGCCCTGTTCTGGTTCCGGGGGGCAGGCTGAGCCTGTGGTTAATTCTTCTTCCTGATGGGAAAATAGAGTGACCTGTGCCTGTCCCAACACCAAGAGCTAGTCTCTCATTGGTTCCCCGTCTTCCCGTTCATCCTCAGGACAAATTGCAACCTGTACGGAACAGGAGGTTAAAGGTGCTGATGCTCCAAGTAGGGAGATTGCTAGTAAAGTGGCTGGAATGGCGAACCCGAGCACAAGGAGATGAGAAATGAGGTGCGTTTTAGAAACCTTTCCCCATCACACGGTGTACCATCTTCTGGGTTTCTCATGCATGTTTTCGATGTAGGAAGATGCCCTTGAACCTGGAGATTTGGGACCCATGCGATGGGTAGCACGCAGTATTACTTTAAAGGGTCTGCGTTTGCTCACCCAACCTCACCAAACCTCTCAGCCCCAAGAGTGTCCACCCTTATGTCTCATCCAGCTGTGGGTCTAGATATGGTCAATCCAGGTTGCATCACAGCCCCTGAACGAATTGTGTAAGAATATCTCTCTCTTTCCCTATCTTTGTTTCATGGGTTTTTAAAAGTAATTTATTTTTATAATGGGGTTTAGCTGCTTTTCACGGCTGTGTTTATGCCGCTTTACACCCACTTGACACACTAACAGAGAGATATCAATACATAGGTTTTAAGATTATTACTAGTCAGATATATTCTTGTGCGGTGAATCGGGCGTGTTGAGTCCAGTTCTCTGAGCAAGGAGTAGGTCTTGTCTATTACATATTGGGTTTATGGAACGGTATCTGAGCTAATTTGAAAGTCTTGTTTTATGTATCACCCCACCTCACCTTTCCCGTTAAGCAGCCATAGTGTGTTTTCTGCATGTGTGACTCTGTTCTGTTTTGTAATTCGGTTCAAGTGTAACGGTTTTTACATTCCCTCTATAAGTGACACCTTATGAGAAGTGTCCTTTTCTGTGTGACTTATTTCACTTAGAATCGTCGTACCTAAATCCACTCATCATGCTGCTACTAGCCTTATGACATTGATTTCATGGCTGAGTGATATTCCATTGTACATAAGGACCACAACTTTTTTATCCATTTTTCGCTTTCCTGGGATATTTAAGGTGGAATGAAGTGGAGGTCCTTGTCAACAGAGCAGCCCTAAACTTTGGGGTGCTTGTGTCTTGCTGATTTTCAATTTTCCCACTTTATCCCCCCATGCGTGGAAGTGCCCTATGCTCTCTAAGCTGTGTTTTTTAGCTGTTTCAGGACACACCGTACACTTCTCCAGTGTGGCTGTTGGCAATTGACATCCCGCCCATCAGTGTAGCAAGGCTCCCATTTCTCCATGGCCTGTCCTGCATTTCTGGTTTTGACACTTTTTTCAGCATGGCCCTTTTGACCGATGGGAAGCGAGACTTCTTTGTAGCGCTGATTTGCCTTTCCAGGTTGCTTGGTTGGCCAAAAAGGGCGTATGCGTTTTTTCCTGAATATATTCAGGAAAAAACGCATACGCCCTTTTTGGCCAAGGGCATCATTGTCGACGTTTTGCCGCTTTTCATGTGCTTTAAAGACGATTCGAATCTACCTCCTGAAATCTGTTTCCTGCAATTCTGCCTTGATTTCAAATCCTCTTCTTTGCCTTCCCTCAATATATTTGTGGACGAGAGTTATCATTTATAACTCGCAGGTTTGTGAATTGCAGTGCCCTGAAGCTCCATTTTACAAGTCGCTTTTTTGGGAGCTGGCCGCCAAAGCGCAGGATGGCTTCAGGCCCTGTTCTGGTTCCGGGGGGCAGGCTGAGCCTGTGGTTAATTCTTCTTCCTGATGGGAAAATAGAGTGACCTGTGCCTGTCCCAACACCAAGAGCGAGTCTCTCATTGGTTCCCCGTCTTCCCGTTCATCCTCAGGACAAATTGCAACCTGTACGGAACAGGAGGTTAAAGGTGCTGATGCTCCAAGTAGGGAGATTGCTAGTAAAGTGGCTGGAATGGCGAACCCGAGCACAAGGAGATGAGAAATGAGGTGCGTTTTAGAAACCTTTCCCCATCACACGGTGTACCATCTTCTGGGTTTCTCATGCATGTTTTCGATGTAGGAAGATGCCCTTGAACCTGGAGATTTGGGACCCATGCGATGGGTAGCACGCAGTATTACTTTAAAGGGTCTGCGTTTGCTCACCCAACCTCACCAAACCTCTCAGCCCCAAGAGTGTCCACCCTTATGTCTCATCCAGCTGTGGGTCTAGATATGGTCAATCCAGGTTGCATCACAGCCCCTGAACGAATTGTGTAAGAATATCTCTCTCTTTCCCTATCTTTGTTTCATGGGTTTTTAAAAGTAATTTGTTTTTATAATGGGGTTTAGCTGCTTTTCACGGCTGTGTTTATGCCGCTTTACACCCACTTGACACACTAACAGAGAGATATCAATACATAGGTTTTAAGATTATTACTAGTCAGATATATTCTTGTGCGGTGAATCGGGCGTGTTGAGTCCAGTTCTCTGAGCAAGGAGTAGGTCTTGTCTATTACATATTGGGTTTATGGAACGGTATCTGAGCTAATTTGAAAGTCTTGTTTTATGTATCACCCCACCTCACCTTTCCCGTTAAGCAGCCATAGTGTGTTTTCTGCATGTGTGACTCTGTTCTGTTTTGTAATTCGGTTCAAGTGTAACGGTTTTTACATTCCCTCTATAAGTGACACCTTATGAGAAGTGTCCTTTTCTGTGTGACTTATTTCACTTAGAATCGTCGTACCTAAATCCACTCATCATGCTGCTACTAGCCTTATGACATTGATTTCATGGCTGAGTGATATTCCATTGTACATAAGGACCACAACTTTTTTATCCATTTTTCGCTTTCCTGGGATATTTAAGGTGGAATGAAGTGGAGGTCCTTGTCAACAGAGCAGCCCTAAACTTTGGGGTGCTTGTGTCTTGCTGATTTTCAATTTTCCCACTTTATCCCCCCATGCGTGGAAGTGCCCTATGCTCTCTAAGCTGTGTTTTTTAGCTGTTTCAGGACACACCGTACACTTCTCCAGTGTGGCTGTTGGCAATTGACATCCCGCCCATCAGTGTAGCAAGGCTCCCATTTCTCCATGGCCTGTCCTGCATTTCTGGTTTTGACACTTTTTTCAGCATGGCCCTTTTGACCGATGGGAAGCGAGACTTCTTTGTAGCGCTGATTTGCCTTTCCAGGTTGCTTGGTTGGCCAAAAAGGGCGTATGCGTTTTTTCCTGAATATATTCAGGAAAAAACGCATACGCCCTTTTTGGCCAAGGGCATCATTGTCGACGTTTTGCCGCTTTTCATGTGCTTTAAAGACGATTCGAATCTACCTCCTGAAATCTGTTTCCTGCAATTCTGCCTTGATTTCAAATCCTCTTCTTTGCCTTCCCTCAATATATTTGTGGACGAGAGTTATCATTTATAACTCTGCAGGTTTGTGAATTGCAGTGCCCTGAAGCTCCATTTTACAAGTCGCTTTTTTGGGAGCTGGCCACCAAAGCGCAGGATGGCTTCAGGCCCTGTTCTGGTTCCGGGGGGCAGGCTGAGCCTGTGGTTAATTCTTCTTCCTGATGGGAAAATAGAGTGACCTGTGCCTGTCCCAACACCAAGAGCTAGTCTCTCATTGGTTCCCCGTCTTCCCGTTCATCCTCAGGACAAATTGCAACCTGTACGGAACAGGAGGTTAAAGGTGCTGTTGCTCCAATTAGGGAGATTGCTAGTAAAGTGGCTGGAATGGCGAACCCGAGCACAAGGAGATGAGAAATGAGGTGCGTTTTAGAAACCTTTCCCCATCACACGGTGTACCATCTTCTGGGTTTCTCATGCATGTTTTCGATGTAGGAAGATGCCCTTGAACCTGGAGATTTGGGACCCATGCGATGGGTAGCACGCAGTATTACTTTAAAGGGTCTGCGTTTGCTCACCCAACCTCACCAAACCTCTCAGCCCCAAGAGTGTCCACCCTTATGTCTCATCCAGCTGTGGGTCTAGATATGGTCAATCCAGGTTGCATCACAGCCCCTGAACGAATTGTGTAAGAATTTCTCTCTCTTTCCCTGTCTTTGTTTCATGGGTTTTTAAAAGTAATTTATTTTTATAATGGGGTTTAGCTGCTTTTCACGGCTGTGTTTATGCCGCTTTACACCCACTTGACACACTAACAGAGAGATATCAATACATAGGTTTTAAGATTATTACTAGTCAGATATATTCTTGTGCGGTGAATCGGGCGTGTTGAGTCCAGTTCTCTGAGCAAGGAGTAGGTCTTGTCTATTACATATTGGGTTTATGGAACGGTATCTGAGCTAATTTGAAACTCTTGTTTTATGTATCACCCCACCTCACCTTTCCCGTTAAGCAGCCATAGTGTGTTTTCTGCATGTGTGACTCTGTTCTGTTTTGTAATTCAGTTCAAGTGTAACGGTTTTTACATTCCCTCTATAAGTGACACCTTATGAGAAGTGTCCTTTTCTGTGTGACTTATTTCACTTAGAATCGTCGTACCTAAATCCACTCATCATGCTGCTACTAGCCTTATGACATTGATTTCATGGCTGAGTGATATTCCATTGTACATAAGGACCACAACTTTTTTATCCATTTTTCGCTTTCCTGGGATATTTAAGGTGGAATGAAGTGGAGGTCCTTGTCAACAGAGCAGCCCTAAACTTTGGGGTGCTTGTGTCTTGCTGATTTTCAATTTTCCCACTTTATCCCCCCATGCGTGGAAGTGCCCTATGCTCTCTAAGCTGTGTTTTTTAGCTGTTTCAGGACACACCGTACACTTCTCCAGTGTGGCTGTTGGCAATTGACATCCCGCCCATCAGTGTAGCAAGGCTCCCATTTCTCCATGGCCTGTCCTGCATTTCTGGTTTTGACACTTTTTTCAGCATGGCCCTTTTGACCGATGGGAAGCGAGACTTCTTTGTAGCGCTGATTTGCCTTTCCAGGTTGCTTGGTTGGCCAAAAAGGGCGTATGCGTTTTTTCCTGAATATATTCAGGAAAAAACGCATACGCCCTTTTTGGCCAAGGGCATCATTGTCGACGTTTTGCCGCTTTTCATGTGCTTTAAAGACGATTCGAATCTACCTCCTGAAATCTGTTTCCTGCAATTCTGCCTTGATTTCAAATCCTCTTCTTTGCCTTCCCTCAATATATTTGTGGACGAGAGTTATCATTTATAACTCGCAGGTTTGTGAATTGCAGTGCCCTGAAGCTCCATTTTACAAGTCGCTTTTTTGGGAGCTGGCCGCCAAAGCGCAGGATGGCTTCAGGCCCTGTTCTGGTTCCGGGGGGCAGGCTGAGCCTGTGGTTAATTCTTCTTCCTGATGGGAAAATAGAGTGACCTGTGCCTGTCCCAACACCAAGAGCGAGTCTCTCATTGGTTCCCCGTCTTCCCGTTCATCCTCAGGACAAATTGCAACCTGTACGGAACAGGAGGTTAAAGGTGCTGATGCTCCAAGTAGGGAGATTGCTAGTAAAGTGGCTGGAATGGCGAACCCGAGCACAAGGAGATGAGAAATGAGGTGCGTTTTAGAAACCTTTCCCCATCACACGGTGTACCATCTTCTGGGTTTCTCATGCATGTTTTCGATGTAGGAAGATGCCCTTGAACCTGGAGATTTGGGACCCATGCGATGGGTAGCACGCAGTATTACTTTAAAGGGTCTGCGTTTGCTCACCCAACCTCACCAAACCTCTCAGCCCCAAGAGTGTCCACCCTTATGTCTCATCCAGCTGTGGGTCTAGATATGGTCAATCCAGGTTGCATCACAGCCCCTGAACGAATTGTGTAAGAATATCTCTCTCTTTCCCTATCTTTGTTTCATGGGTTTTTAAAAGTAATTTGTTTTTATAATGGGGTTTAGCTGCTTTTCACGGCTGTGTTTATGCCGCTTTACACCCACTTGACACACTAACAGAGAGATATCAATACATAGGTTTTAAGATTATTACTAGTCAGATATATTCTTGTGCGGTGAATCGGGCGTGTTGAGTCCAGTTCTCTGAGCATGGAGTAGGTCTTGTCTATTACATATTGGGTTTATGGAACGGTATCTGAGCTAATTTGAAAGTCTTGTTTTATGTATCACCCCACCTCACCTTTCCCGTTAAGCAGCCATAGTGTGTTTTCTGCATGTGTGACTCTGTTCTGTTTTGTAATTCGGTTCAAGTGTAACGGTTTTTACATTCCCTCTATAAGTGACACCTTATGAGAAGTGTCCTTTTCTGTGTGACTTATTTCACTTAGAATCGTCGTACCTAAATCCACTCATCATGCTGCTACTAGCCTTATGACATTGATTTCATGGCTGAGTGATATTCCATTGTACATAAGGACCACAACTTTTTTATCCATTTTTCGCTTTCCTGGGATATTTAAGGTGGAATGAAGTGGAGGTCCTTGTCAACAGAGCAGCCCTAAACTTTGGGGTGCTTGTGTCTTGCTGATTTTCAATTTTCCCACTTTATCCCCCCATGCGTGGAAGTGCCCTATGCTCTCTAAGCTGTGTTTTTTAGCTGTTTCAGGACACACCGTACACTTCTCCAGTGTGGCTGTTGGCAATTGACATCCCGCCCATCAGTGTAGCAAGGCTCCCATTTCTCCATGGCCTGTCCTGCATTTCTGGTTTTGACACTTTTTTCAGCATGGCCCTTTTGACCGATGGGAAGCGAGACTTCTTTGTAGCGCTGATTTGCCTTTCCAGGTTGCTTGGTTGGCCAAAAAGGGCGTATGCGTTTTTTCCTGAATATATTCAGGAAAAAACGCATACGCCCTTTTTGGCCAAGGGCATCATTGTCGACGTTTTGCCGCTTTTCATGTGCTTTAAAGACGATTCGAATCTACCTCCTGAAATCTGTTTCCTGCAATTCTGCCTTGATTTCAAATCCTCTTCTTTGCCTTCCCTCAATATATTTGTGGACGAGAGTTATCATTTATAACTCGCAGGTTTGTGAATTGCAGTGCCCTGAAGCTCCATTTTACAAGTCGCTTTTTTGGGAGCTGGCCGCCAAAGCGCAGGATGGCTTCAGGCCCTGTTCTGGTTCCGGGGGGCAGGCTGAGCCTGTGGTTAATTCTTCTTCCTGATGGGAAAATAGAGTGACCTGTGCCTGTCCCAACACCAAGAGCGAGTCTCTCATTGGTTCCCCGTCTTCCCGTTCATCCTCAGGACAAATTGCAACCTGTACGGAACAGGAGGTTAAAGGTGCTGATGCTCCAAGTAGGGAGATTGCTAGTAAAGTGGCTGGAATGGCGAACCCGAGCACAAGGAGATGAGAAATGAGGTGCGTTTTAGAAACCTTTCCCCATCACACGGTGTACCATCTTCTGGGTTTCTCATGCATGTTTTCGATGTAGGAAGATGCCCTTGAACCTGGAGATTTGGGACCCATGCGATGGGTAGCACGCAGTATTACTTTAAAGGGTCTGCGTTTGCTCACCCAACCTCACCAAACCTCTCAGCCCCAAGAGTGTCCACCCTTATGTCTCATCCAGCTGTGGGTCTAGATATGGTCAATCCAGGTTGCATCACAGCCCCTGAACGAATTGTGTAAGAATATCTCTCTCTTTCCCTATCTTTGTTTCATGGGTTTTTAAAAGTAATTTGTTTTTATAATGGGGTTTAGCTGCTTTTCACGGCTGTGTTTATGCCGCTTTACACCCACTTGACACACTAACAGAGAGATATCAATACATAGGTTTTAAGATTATTACTAGTCAGATATATTCTTGTGCGGTGAATCGGGCGTGTTGAGTCCAGTTCTCTGAGCAAGGAGTAGGTCTTGTCTATTACATATTGGGTTTATGGAACGGTATCTGAGCTAATTTGAAAGTCTTGTTTTATGTATCACCCCACCTCACCTTTCCCGTTAAGCAGCCATAGTGTGTTTTCTGCATGTGTGACTCTGTTCTGTTTTGTAATTCGGTTCAAGTGTAACGGTTTTTACATTCCCTCTATAAGTGACACCTTATGAGAAGTGTCCTTTTCTGTGTGACTTATTTCACTTAGAATCGTCGTACCTAAATCCACTCATCATGCTGCTACTAGCCTTATGACATTGATTTCATGGCTGAGTGATATTCCATTGTACATAAGGACCACAACTTTTTTATCCATTTTTCGCTTTCCTGGGATATTTAAGGTGGAATGAAGTGGAGGTCCTTGTCAACAGAGCAGCCCTAAACTTTGGGGTGCTTGTGTCTTGCTGATTTTCAATTTTCCCACTTTATCCCCCCATGCGTGGAAGTGCCCTATGCTCTCTAAGCTGTGTTTTTTAGCTGTTTCAGGACACACCGTACACTTCTCCAGTGTGGCTGTTGGCAATTGACATCCCGCCCATCAGTGTAGCAAGGCTCCCATTTCTCCATGGCCTGTCCTGCATTTCTGGTTTTGACACTTTTTTCAGCATGGCCCTTTTGACCGATGGGAAGCGAGACTTCTTTGTAGCGCTGATTTGCCTTTCCAGGTTGCTTGGTTGGCCAAAAAGGGCGTATGCGTTTTTTCCTGAATATATTCAGGAAAAAACGCATACGCCCTTTTTGGCCAAGGGCATCATTGTCGACGTTTTGCCGCTTTTCATGTGCTTTAAAGACGATTCGAATCTACCTCCTGAAATCTGTTTCCTGCAATTCTGCCTTGATTTCAAATCCTCTTCTTTGCCTTCCCTCAATATATTTGTGGACGAGAGTTATCATTTATAACTCTGCAGGTTTGTGAATTGCAGTGCCCTGAAGCTCCATTTTACAAGTCGCTTTTTTGGGAGCTGGCCACCAAAGCGCAGGATGGCTTCAGGCCCTGTTCTGGTTCCGGGGGGCAGGCTGAGCCTGTGGTTAATTCTTCTTCCTGATGGGAAAATAGAGTGACCTGTGCCTGTCCCAACACCAAGAGCTAGTCTCTCATTGGTTCCCCGTCTTCCCGTTCATCCTCAGGACAAATTGCAACCTGTACGGAACAGGAGGTTAAAGGTGCTGTTGCTCCAATTAGGGAGATTGCTAGTAAAGTGGCTGGAATGGCGAACCCGAGCACAAGGAGATGAGAAATGAGGTGCGTTTTAGAAACCTTTCCCCATCACACGGTGTACCATCTTCTGGGTTTCTCATGCATGTTTTCGATGTAGGAAGATGCCCTTGAACCTGGAGATTTGGGACCCATGCGATGGGTAGCACGCAGTATTACTTTAAAGGGTCTGCGTTTGCTCACCCAACCTCACCAAACCTCTCAGCCCCAAGAGTGTCCACCCTTATGTCTCATCCAGCTGTGGGTCTAGATATGGTCAATCCAGGTTGCATCACAGCCCCTGAACGAATTGTGTAAGAATTTCTCTCTCTTTCCCTGTCTTTGTTTCATGGGTTTTTAAAAGTAATTTATTTTTATAATGGGGTTTAGCTGCTTTTCACGGCTGTGTTTATGCCGCTTTACACCCACTTGACACACTAACAGAGAGATATCAATACATAGGTTTTAAGATTATTACTAGTCAGATATATTCTTGTGCGGTGAATCGGGCGTGTTGAGTCCAGTTCTCTGAGCAAGGAGTAGGTCTTGTCTATTACATATTGGGTTTATGGAACGGTATCTGAGCTAATTTGAAACTCTTGTTTTATGTATCACCCCACCTCACCTTTCCCGTTAAGCAGCCATAGTGTGTTTTCTGCATGTGTGACTCTGTTCTGTTTTGTAATTCAGTTCAAGTGTAACGGTTTTTACATTCCCTCTATAAGTGACACCTTATGAGAAGTGTCCTTTTCTGTGTGACTTATTTCACTTAGAATCGTCGTACCTAAATCCACTCATCATGCTGCTACTAGCCTTATGACATTGATTTCATGGCTGAGTGATATTCCATTGTACATAAGGACCACAACTTTTTTATCCATTTTTCGCTTTCCTGGGATATTTAAGGTGGAATGAAGTGGAGGTCCTTGTCAACAGAGCAGCCCTAAACTTTGGGGTGCTTGTGTCTTGCTGATTTTCAATTTTCCCACTTTATCCCCCCATGCGTGGAAGTGCCCTATGCTCTCTAAGCTGTGTTTTTTAGCTGTTTCAGGACACACCGTACACTTCTCCAGTGTGGCTGTTGGCAATTGACATCCCGCCCATCAGTGTAGCAAGGCTCCCATTTCTCCATGGCCTGTCCTGCATTTCTGGTTTTGACACTTTTTTCAGCATGGCCCTTTTGACCGATGGGAAGCGAGACTTCTTTGTAGCGCTGATTTGCCTTTCCAGGTTGCTTGGTTGGCCAAAAAGGGCGTATGCGTTTTTTCCTGAATATATTCAGGAAAAAACGCATACGCCCTTTTTGGCCAAGGGCATCATTGTCGACGTTTTGCCGCTTTTCATGTGCTTTAAAGACGATTCGAATCTACCTCCTGAAATCTGTTTCCTGCAATTCTGCCTTGATTTCAAATCCTCTTCTTTGCCTTCCCTCAATATATTTGTGGACGAGAGTTATCATTTATAACTCGCAGGTTTGTGAATTGCAGTGCCCTGAAGCTCCATTTTACAAGTCGCTTTTTTGGGAGCTGGCCGCCAAAGCGCAGGATGGCTTCAGGCCCTGTTCTGGTTCCGGGGGGCAGGCTGAGCCTGTGGTTAATTCTTCTTCCTGATGGGAAAATAGAGTGACCTGTGCCTGTCCCAACACCAAGAGCGAGTCTCTCATTGGTTCCCCGTCTTCCCGTTCATCCTCAGGACAAATTGCAACCTGTACGGAACAGGAGGTTAAAGGTGCTGATGCTCCAAGTAGGGAGATTGCTAGTAAAGTGGCTGGAATGGCGAACCCGAGCACAAGGAGATGAGAAATGAGGTGCGTTTTAGAAACCTTTCCCCATCACACGGTGTACCATCTTCTGGGTTTCTCATGCATGTTTTCGATGTAGGAAGATGCCCTTGAACCTGGAGATTTGGGACCCATGCGATGGGTAGCACGCAGTATTACTTTAAAGGGTCTGCGTTTGCTCACCCAACCTCACCAAACCTCTCAGCCCCAAGAGTGTCCACCCTTATGTCTCATCCAGCTGTGGGTCTAGATATGGTCAATCCAGGTTGCATCACAGCCCCTGAACGAATTGTGTAAGAATATCTCTCTCTTTCCCTATCTTTGTTTCATGGGTTTTTAAAAGTAATTTGTTTTTATAATGGGGTTTAGCTGCTTTTCACGGCTGTGTTTATGCCGCTTTACACCCACTTGACACACTAACAGAGAGATATCAATACATAGGTTTTAAGATTATTACTAGTCAGATATATTCTTGTGCGGTGAATCGGGCGTGTTGAGTCCAGTTCTCTGAGCATGGAGTAGGTCTTGTCTATTACATATTGGGTTTATGGAACGGTATCTGAGCTAATTTGAAAGTCTTGTTTTATGTATCACCCCACCTCACCTTTCCCGTTAAGCAGCCATAGTGTGTTTTCTGCATGTGTGACTCTGTTCTGTTTTGTAATTCGGTTCAAGTGTAACGGTTTTTACATTCCCTCTATAAGTGACACCTTATGAGAAGTGTCCTTTTCTGTGTGACTTATTTCACTTAGAATCGTCGTACCTAAATCCACTCATCATGCTGCTACTAGCCTTATGACATTGATTTCATGGCTGAGTGATATTCCATTGTACATAAGGACCACAACTTTTTTATCCATTTTTCGCTTTCCTGGGATATTTAAGGTGGAATGAAGTGGAGGTCCTTGTCAACAGAGCAGCCCTAAACTTTGGGGTGCTTGTGTCTTGCTGATTTTCAATTTTCCCACTTTATCCCCCCATGCGTGGAAGTGCCCTATGCTCTCTAAGCTGTGTTTTTTAGCTGTTTCAGGACACACCGTACACTTCTCCAGTGTGGCTGTTGGCAATTGACATCCCGCCCATCAGTGTAGCAAGGCTCCCATTTCTCCATGGCCTGTCCTGCATTTCTGGTTTTGACACTTTTTTCAGCATGGCCCTTTTGACCGATGGGAAGCGAGACTTCTTTGTAGCGCTGATTTGCCTTTCCAGGTTGCTTGGTTGGCCAAAAAGGGCGTATGCGTTTTTTCCTGAATATATTCAGGAAAAAACGCATACGCCCTTTTTGGCCAAGGGCATCATTGTCGACGTTTTGCCGCTTTTCATGTGCTTTAAAGACGATTCGAATCTACCTCCTGAAATCTGTTTCCTGCAATTCTGCCTTGATTTCAAATCCTCTTCTTTGCCTTCCCTCAATATATTTGTGGACGAGAGTTATCATTTATAACTCTGCAGGTTTGTGAATTGCAGTGCCCTGAAGCTCCATTTTACAAGTCGCTTTTTTGGGAGCTGGCCACCAAAGCGCAGGATGGCTTCAGGCCCTGTTCTGGTTCCGGGGGGCAGGCTGAGCCTGTGGTTAATTCTTCTTCCTGATGGGAAAATAGAGTGACCTGTGCCTGTCCCAACACCAAGAGCTAGTCTCTCATTGGTTCCCCGTCTTCCCGTTCATCCTCAGGACAAATTGCAACCTGTACGGAACAGGAGGTTAAAGGTGCTGTTGCTCCAATTAGGGAGATTGCTAGTAAAGTGGCTGGAATGGCGAACCCGAGCACAAGGAGATGAGAAATGAGGTGCGTTTTAGAAACCTTTCCCCATCACACGGTGTACCATCTTCTGGGTTTCTCATGCATGTTTTCGATGTAGGAAGATGCCCTTGAACCTGGAGATTTGGGACCCATGCGATGGGTAGCACGCAGTATTACTTTAAAGGGTCTGCGTTTGCTCACCCAACCTCACCAAACCTCTCAGCCCCAAGAGTGTCCACCCTTATGTCTCATCCAGCTGTGGGTCTAGATATGGTCAATCCAGGTTGCATCACAGCCCCTGAACGAATTGTGTAAGAATTTCTCTCTCTTTCCCTGTCTTTGTTTCATGGGTTTTTAAAAGTAATTTATTTTTATAATGGGGTTTAGCTGCTTTTCACGGCTGTGTTTATGCCGCTTTACACCCACTTGACACACTAACAGAGAGATATCAATACATAGGTTTTAAGATTATTACTAGTCAGATATATTCTTGTGCGGTGAATCGGGCGTGTTGAGTCCAGTTCTCTGAGCAAGGAGTAGGTCTTGTCTATTACATATTGGGTTTATGGAACGGTATCTGAGCTAATTTGAAACTCTTGTTTTATGTATCACCCCACCTCACCTTTCCCGTTAAGCAGCCATAGTGTGTTTTCTGCATGTGTGACTCTGTTCTGTTTTGTAATTCAGTTCAAGTGTAACGGTTTTTACATTCCCTCTATAAGTGACACCTTATGAGAAGTGTCCTTTTCTGTGTGACTTATTTCACTTAGAATCGTCGTACCTAAATCCACTCATCATGCTGCTACTAGCCTTATGACATTGATTTCATGGCTGAGTGATATTCCATTGTACATAAGGACCACAACTTTTTTATCCATTTTTCGCTTTCCTGGGATATTTAAGGTGGAATGAAGTGGAGGTCCTTGTCAACAGAGCAGCCCTAAACTTTGGGGTGCTTGTGTCTTGCTGATTTTCAATTTTCCCACTTTATCCCCCCATGCGTGGAAGTGCCCTATGCTCTCTAAGCTGTGTTTTTTAGCTGTTTCAGGACACACCGTACACTTCTCCAGTGTGGCTGTTGGCAATTGACATCCCGCCCATCAGTGTAGCAAGGCTCCCATTTCTCCATGGCCTGTCCTGCATTTCTGGTTTTGACACTTTTTTCAGCATGGCCCTTTTGACCGATGGGAAGCGAGACTTCTTTGTAGCGCTGATTTGCCTTTCCAGGTTGCTTGGTTGGCCAAAAAGGGCGTATGCGTTTTTTCCTGAATATATTCAGGAAAAAACGCATACGCCCTTTTTGGCCAAGGGCATCATTGTCGACGTTTTGCCGCTTTTCATGTGCTTTAAAGACGATTCGAATCTACCTCCTGAAATCTGTTTCCTGCAATTCTGCCTTGATTTCAAATCCTCTTCTTTGCCTTCCCTCAATATATTTGTGGACGAGAGTTATCATTTATAACAAGCAGGTTTGTGAATTGCAGTGCCCTGAAGCTCCATTTTACAAGTCGCTTTTTTGGGAGCTGGCCGCCAAAGCGCAGGATGGCTTCAGGCCCTGTTCTGGTTCCGGGGGGCAGGCTGAGCCTGTGGTTAATTCTTCTTCCTGATGGGAAAATAGAGTGACCTGTGCCTGTCCCAACACCAAGAGCGAGTCTCTCATTGGTTCCCCGTCTTCCCGTTCATCCTCAGGACAAATTGCAACCTGTACGGAACAGGAGGTTAAAGGTGCTGATGCTCCAAGTAGGGAGATTGCTAGTAAAGTGGCTGGAATGGCGAACCCGAGCACAAGGAGATGAGAAATGAGGTGCATTTTAGAAACCTTTCCCCATCACACGGTGTACCATCTTCTGGGTTTCTCATGCATGTTTTCGATGTAGGAAGATGCCCTTGAACCTGGAGATTTGGGACCCATGCGATGGGTAGCACGCAGTATTACTTTAAAGGGTCTGCGTTTGCTCACCCAACCTCACCAAACCTCTCAGCCCCAAGAGTGTCCACCCTTATGTCTCATCCAGCTGTGGGTCTAGATATGGTCAATCCAGGTTGCATCACAGCCCCTGAACGAATTGTGTAAGAATATCTCTCTCTTTCCCTATCTTTGTTTCATGGGTTTTTAAAAGTAATTTGTTTTTATAATGGGGTTTAGCTGCTTTTCACGGCTGTGTTTATGCCGCTTTACACCCACTTGACACACTAACAGAGAGATATCAATACATAGGTTTTAAGATTATTACTAGTCAGATATATTCTTGTGCGGTGAATCGGGCGTGTTGAGTCCAGTTCTCTGAGCAAGGAGTAGGTCTTGTCTATTACATATTGGGTTTATGGAACGGTATCTGAGCTAATTTGAAAGTCTTGTTTTATGTATCACCCCACCTCACCTTTCCCGTTAAGCAGCCATAGTGTGTTTTCTGCATGTGTGACTCTGTTCTGTTTTGTAATTCGGTTCAAGTGTAACGGTTTTTACATTCCCTCTATAAGTGACACCTTATGAGAAGTGTCCTTTTCTGTGTGACTTATTTCACTTAGAATCGTCGTACCTAAATCCACTCATCATGCTGCTACTAGCCTTATGACATTGATTTCATGGCTGAGTGATATTCCATTGTACATAAGGACCACAACTTTTTTATCCATTTTTCGCTTTCCTGGGATATTTAAGGTGGAATGAAGTGGAGGTCCTTGTCAACAGAGCAGCCCTAAACTTTGGGGTGCTTGTGTCTTGCTGATTTTCAATTTTCCCACTTTATCCCCCCATGCGTGGAAGTGCCCTATGCTCTCTAAGCTGTGTTTTTTAGCTGTTTCAGGACACACCGTACACTTCTCCAGTGTGGCTGTTGGCAATTGACATCCCGCCCATCAGTGTAGCAAGGCTCCCATTTCTCCATGGCCTGTCCTGCATTTCTGGTTTTGACACTTTTTTCAGCATGGCCCTTTTGACCGATGGGAAGCGAGACTTCTTTGTAGCGCTGATTTGCCTTTCCAGGTTGCTTGGTTGGCCAAAAAGGGCGTATGCGTTTTTTCCTGAATATATTCAGGAAAAAACGCATACGCCCTTTTTGGCCAAGGGCATCATTGTCGACGTTTTGCCGCTTTTCATGTGCTTTAAAGACGATTCGAATCTACCTCCTGAAATCTGTTTCCTGCAATTCTGCCTTGATTTCAAATCCTCTTCTTTGCCTTCCCTCAATATATTTGTGGACGAGAGTTATCATTTATAACTCTGCAGGTTTGTGAATTGCAGTGCCCTGAAGCTCCATTTTACAAGTCGCTTTTTTGGGAGCTGGCCACCAAAGCGCAGGATGGCTTCAGGCCCTGTTCTGGTTCCGGGGGGCAGGCTGAGCCTGTGGTTAATTCTTCTTCCTGATGGGAAAATAGAGTGACCTGTGCCTGTCCCAACACCAAGAGCTAGTCTCTCATTGGTTCCCCGTCTTCCCGTTCATCCTCAGGACAAATTGCAACCTGTACGGAACAGGAGGTTAAAGGTGCTGTTGCTCCAATTAGGGAGATTGCTAGTAAAGTGGCTGGAATGGCGAACCCGAGCACAAGGAGATGAGAAATGAGGTGCGTTTTAGAAACCTTTCCCCATCACACGGTGTACCATCTTCTGGGTTTCTCATGCATGTTTTCGATGTAGGAAGATGCCCTTGAACCTGGAGATTTGGGACCCATGCGATGGGTAGCACGCAGTATTACTTTAAAGGGTCTGCGTTTGCTCACCCAACCTCACCAAACCTCTCAGCCCCAAGAGTGTCCACCCTTATGTCTCATCCAGCTGTGGGTCTAGATATGGTCAATCCAGGTTGCATCACAGCCCCTGAACGAATTGTGTAAGAATTTCTCTCTCTTTCCCTGTCTTTGTTTCATGGGTTTTTAAAAGTAATTTATTTTTATAATGGGGTTTAGCTGCTTTTCACGGCTGTGTTTATGCCGCTTTACACCCACTTGACACACTAACAGAGAGATATCAATACATAGGTTTTAAGATTATTACTAGTCAGATATATTCTTGTGCGGTGAATCGGGCGTGTTGAGTCCAGTTCTCTGAGCAAGGAGTAGGTCTTGTCTATTACATATTGGGTTTATGGAACGGTATCTGAGCTAATTTGAAACTCTTGTTTTATGTATCACCCCACCTCACCTTTCCCGTTAAGCAGCCATAGTGTGTTTTCTGCATGTGTGACTCTGTTCTGTTTTGTAATTCAGTTCAAGTGTAACGGTTTTTACATTCCCTCTATAAGTGACACCTTATGAGAAGTGTCCTTTTCTGTGTGACTTATTTCACTTAGAATCGTCGTACCTAAATCCACTCATCATGCTGCTACTAGCCTTATGACATTGATTTCATGGCTGAGTGATATTCCATTGTACATAAGGACCACAACTTTTTTATCCATTTTTCGCTTTCCTGGGATATTTAAGGTGGAATGAAGTGGAGGTCCTTGTCAACAGAGCAGCCCTAAACTTTGGGGTGCTTGTGTCTTGCTGATTTTCAATTTTCCCACTTTATCCCCCCATGCGTGGAAGTGCCCTATGCTCTCTAAGCTGTGTTTTTTAGCTGTTTCAGGACACACCGTACACTTCTCCAGTGTGGCTGTTGGCAATTGACATCCCGCCCATCAGTGTAGCAAGGCTCCCATTTCTCCATGGCCTGTCCTGCATTTCTGGTTTTGACACTTTTTTCAGCATGGCCCTTTTGACCGATGGGAAGCGAGACTTCTTTGTAGCGCTGATTTGCCTTTCCAGGTTGCTTGGTTGGCCAAAAAGGGCGTATGCGTTTTTTCCTGAATATATTCAGGAAAAAACGCATACGCCCTTTTTGGCCAAGGGCATCATTGTCGACGTTTTGCCGCTTTTCATGTGCTTTAAAGACGATTCGAATCTACCTCCTGAAATCTGTTTCCTGCAATTCTGCCTTGATTTCAAATCCTCTTCTTTGCCTTCCCTCAATATATTTGTGGACGAGAGTTATCATTTATAACTCGCAGGTTTGTGAATTGCAGTGCCCTGAAGCTCCATTTTACAAGTCGCTTTTTTGGGAGCTGGCCGCCAAAGCGCAGGATGGCTTCAGGCCCTGTTCTGGTTCCGGGGGGCAGGCTGAGCCTGTGGTTAATTCTTCTTCCTGATGGGAAAATAGAGTGACCTGTGCCTGTCCCAACACCAAGAGCGAGTCTCTCATTGGTTCCCCGTCTTCCCGTTCATCCTCAGGACAAATTGCAACCTGTACGGAACAGGAGGTTAAAGGTGCTGATGCTCCAAGTAGGGAGATTGCTAGTAAAGTGGCTGGAATGGCGAACCCGAGCACAAGGAGATGAGAAATGAGGTGCGTTTTAGAAACCTTTCCCCATCACACGGTGTACCATCTTCTGGGTTTCTCATGCATGTTTTCGATGTAGGAAGATGCCCTTGAACCTGGAGATTTGGGACCCATGCGATGGGTAGCACGCAGTATTACTTTAAAGGGTCTGCGTTTGCTCACCCAACCTCACCAAACCTCTCAGCCCCAAGAGTGTCCACCCTTATGTCTCATCCAGCTGTGGGTCTAGATATGGTCAATCCAGGTTGCATCACAGCCCCTGAACGAATTGTGTAAGAATATCTCTCTCTTTCCCTATCTTTGTTTCATGGGTTTTTAAAAGTAATTTGTTTTTATAATGGGGTTTAGCTGCTTTTCACGGCTGTGTTTATGCCGCTTTACACCCACTTGACACACTAACAGAGAGATATCAATACATAGGTTTTAAGATTATTACTAGTCAGATATATTCTTGTGCGGTGAATCGGGCGTGTTGAGTCCAGTTCTCTGAGCAAGGAGTAGGTCTTGTCTATTACATATTGGGTTTATGGAACGGTATCTGAGCTAATTTGAAAGTCTTGTTTTATGTATCACCCCACCTCACCTTTCCCGTTAAGCAGCCATAGTGTGTTTTCTGCATGTGTGACTCTGTTCTGTTTTGTAATTCGGTTCAAGTGTAACGGTTTTTACATTCCCTCTATAAGTGACACCTTATGAGAAGTGTCCTTTTCTGTGTGACTTATTTCACTTAGAATCGTCGTACCTAAATCCACTCATCATGCTGCTACTAGCCTTATGACATTGATTTCATGGCTGAGTGATATTCCATTGTACATAAGGACCACAACTTTTTTATCCATTTTTCGCTTTCCTGGGATATTTAAGGTGGAATGAAGTGGAGGTCCTTGTCAACAGAGCAGCCCTAAACTTTGGGGTGCTTGTGTCTTGCTGATTTTCAATTTTCCCACTTTATCCCCCCATGCGTGGAAGTGCCCTATGCTCTCTAAGCTGTGTTTTTTAGCTGTTTCAGGACACACCGTACACTTCTCCAGTGTGGCTGTTGGCAATTGACATCCCGCCCATCAGTGTAGCAAGGCTCCCATTTCTCCATGGCCTGTCCTGCATTTCTGGTTTTGACACTTTTTTCAGCATGGCCCTTTTGACCGATGGGAAGCGAGACTTCTTTGTAGCGCTGATTTGCCTTTCCAGGTTGCTTGGTTGGCCAAAAAGGGCGTATGCGTTTTTTCCTGAATATATTCAGGAAAAAACGCATACGCCCTTTTTGGCCAAGGGCATCATTGTCGACGTTTTGCCGCTTTTCATGTGCTTTAAAGACGATTCGAATCTACCTCCTGAAATCTGTTTCCTGCAATTCTGCCTTGATTTCAAATCCTCTTCTTTGCCTTCCCTCAATATATTTGTGGACGAGAGTTATCATTTATAACTCTGCAGGTTTGTGAATTGCAGTGCCCTGAAGCTCCATTTTACAAGTCGCTTTTTTGGGAGCTGGCCACCAAAGCGCAGGATGGCTTCAGGCCCTGTTCTGGTTCCGGGGGGCAGGCTGAGCCTGTGGTTAATTCTTCTTCCTGATGGGAAAATAGAGTGACCTGTGCCTGTCCCAACACCAAGAGCTAGTCTCTCATTGGTTCCCCGTCTTCCCGTTCATCCTCAGGACAAATTGCAACCTGTACGGAACAGGAGGTTAAAGGTGCTGTTGCTCCAATTAGGGAGATTGCTAGTAAAGTGGCTGGAATGGCGAACCCGAGCACAAGGAGATGAGAAATGAGGTGCGTTTTAGAAACCTTTCCCCATCACACGGTGTACCATCTTCTGGGTTTCTCATGCATGTTTTCGATGTAGGAAGATGCCCTTGAACCTGGAGATTTGGGACCCATGCGATGGGTAGCACGCAGTATTACTTTAAAGGGTCTGCGTTTGCTCACCCAACCTCACCAAACCTCTCAGCCCCAAGAGTGTCCACCCTTATGTCTCATCCAGCTGTGGGTCTAGATATGGTCAATCCAGGTTGCATCACAGCCCCTGAACGAATTGTGTAAGAATTTCTCTCTCTTTCCCTGTCTTTGTTTCATGGGTTTTTAAAAGTAATTTATTTTTATAATGGGGTTTAGCTGCTTTTCACGGCTGTGTTTATGCCGCTTTACACCCACTTGACACACTAACAGAGAGATATCAATACATAGGTTTTAAGATTATTACTAGTCAGATATATTCTTGTGCGGTGAATCGGGCGTGTTGAGTCCAGTTCTCTGAGCAAGGAGTAGGTCTTGTCTATTACATATTGGGTTTATGGAACGGTATCTGAGCTAATTTGAAACTCTTGTTTTATGTATCACCCCACCTCACCTTTCCCGTTAAGCAGCCATAGTGTGTTTTCTGCATGTGTGACTCTGTTCTGTTTTGTAATTCAGTTCAAGTGTAACGGTTTTTACATTCCCTCTATAAGTGACACCTTATGAGAAGTGTCCTTTTCTGTGTGACTTATTTCACTTAGAATCGTCGTACCTAAATCCACTCATCATGCTGCTACTAGCCTTATGACATTGATTTCATGGCTGAGTGATATTCCATTGTACATAAGGACCACAACTTTTTTATCCATTTTTCGCTTTCCTGGGATATTTAAGGTGGAATGAAGTGGAGGTCCTTGTCAACAGAGCAGCCCTAAACTTTGGGGTGCTTGTGTCTTGCTGATTTTCAATTTTCCCACTTTATCCCCCCATGCGTGGAAGTGCCCTATGCTCTCTAAGCTGTGTTTTTTAGCTGTTTCAGGACACACCGTACACTTCTCCAGTGTGGCTGTTGGCAATTGACATCCCGCCCATCAGTGTAGCAAGGCTCCCATTTCTCCATGGCCTGTCCTGCATTTCTGGTTTTGACACTTTTTTCAGCATGGCCCTTTTGACCGATGGGAAGCGAGACTTCTTTGTAGCGCTGATTTGCCTTTCCAGGTTGCTTGGTTGGCCAAAAAGGGCGTATGCGTTTTTTCCTGAATATATTCAGGAAAAAACGCATACGCCCTTTTTGGCCAAGGGCATCATTGTCGACGTTTTGCCGCTTTTCATGTGCTTTAAAGACGATTCGAATCTACCTCCTGAAATCTGTTTCCTGCAATTCTGCCTTGATTTCAAATCCTCTTCTTTGCCTTCCCTCAATATATTTGTGGACGAGAGTTATCATTTATAACTCGCAGGTTTGTGAATTGCAGTGCCCTGAAGCTCCATTTTACAAGTCGCTTTTTTGGGAGCTGGCCGCCAAAGCGCAGGATGGCTTCAGGCCCTGTTCTGGTTCCGGGGGGCAGGCTGAGCCTGTGGTTAATTCTTCTTCCTGATGGGAAAATAGAGTGACTTGTGCCTGTCCCAACACCAAGAGCGAGTCTCTCATTGGTTCCCCGTCTTCCCGTTCATCCTCAGGACAAATTGCAACCTGTACGGAACAGGAGGTTAAAGGTGCTGATGCTCCAAGTAGGGAGATTGCTAGTAAAGTGGCTGGAATAGCGAACCCGAGCACAAGGAGATGAGAAATGAGGTGCGTTTTAGAAACCTTTCCCCATCACACGGTGTACCATCTTCTGGGTTTCTCATGCATGTTTTCGATGTAGGAAGATGCCCTTGAACCTGGAGATTTGGGACCCATGCGATGGGTAGCACGCAGTATTACTTTAAAGGGTCTGCGTTTGCTCACCCAACCTCACCAAACCTCTCAGCCCCAAGAGTGTCCACCCTTATGTCTCATCCAGCAGTAGGTCTAGATATGGTCAATCCAGGTTGCATCACAGCCCCTGAACGAATTGTGTAAGAATTTCTCTCTCTTTCCCTGTCTTTGTTTCATGGGTTTTTAAAAGTAATTTATTTTTATAATGGGGTTTAGCTGCTTTTCACGGCTGTGTTTATGCCGCTTTACACCCACTTGACACACTAACAGAGAGATATCAATACATAGGTTTTAAGATTATTACTAGTCAGATATATTCTTGTGCGGTGAATCGGGCGTGTTGAGTCCAGTTCTCTGAGCAAGGAGTAGGTCTTGTCTATTACATATTGGGTTTATGGAACGGTATCTGAGCTAATTTGAAAGTCTTGTTTTATGTATCACCCCACCTCACCTTTCCCGTTAAGCAGCCATAGTGTGTTTTCTGCATGTGTGACTCTGTTCTGTTTTGTAATTCAGTTCAAGTGTAACGGTTTTTACATTCCCTCTATAAGTGACACCTTATGAGAAGTGTCCTTTTCTGTGTGACTTATTTCACTTAGAATCGTCGTACCTAAATCCACTCATCATGCTGCTACTAGCCTTATGACATTGATTTCATGGCTGAGTGATATTCCATTGTACATAAGGACCACAACTTTTTTATCCATTTTTCGCTTTCCTGGGATATTTAAGGTGGAATGAAGTGGAGGTCCTTGTCAACAGAGCAGCCCTAAACTTTGGGGTGCTTGTGTCTTGCTGATTTTCAATTTTCCCACTTTATCCCCCCATGCGTGGAAGTGCCCTATGCTCTCTAAGCTGTGTTTTTTAGCTGTTTCAGGACACACCGTACACTTCTCCAGTGTGGCTGTTGGCAATTGACATCCCGCCCATCAGTGTAGCAAGGCTCCCATTTCTCCATGGCCTGTCCTGCATTTCTGGTTTTGACACTTTTTTCAGCATGGCCCTTTTGACCGATGGGAAGCGAGACTTCTTTGTAGCGCTGATTTGCCTTTCCAGGTTGCTTGGTTGGCCAAAAAGGGCGTATGCGTTTTTTCCTGAATATATTCAGGAAAAAACGCATACGCCCTTTTTGGCCAAGGGCATCATTGTCAACGTTTTGCCGCTTTTCATGTGCTTTAAAGACGATTCGAATCTACCTCCTGAAATCTGTTTCCTGCAATTCTGCCTTGATTTCAAATCCTCTTCTTTGCCTTCCCTCAATATATTTGTGGACGAGAGTTATCATTTATAACTCTGCAGGTTTGTGAATTGCAGTGCCCTGAAGCTCCATTTTACAAGTCGCTTTTTTGGGAGCTGGCCACCAAAGCGCAGGATGGCTTCAGGCCCTGTTCTGGTTCCGGGGGGCAGGCTGAGCCTGTGGTTAATTCTTCTTCCTGATGGGAAAATAGAGTGACCTGTGCCTGTCCCAACACCAAGAGCTAGTCTCTCATTGGTTCCCCGTCTTCCCGTTCATCCTCAGGACAAATTGCAACCTGTACGGAACAGGAGGTTAAAGGTGCTGTTGCTCCAATTAGGGAGATTGCTAGTAAAGTGGCTGGAATGGCGAACCCGAGCACAAGGAGATGAGAAATGAGGTGCGTTTTAGAAACCTTTCCCCATCACACGGTGTACCATCTTCTGGGTTTCTCATGCATGTTTTCGATGTAGGAAGATGCCCTTGAACCTGGAGATTTGGGACCCATGCGATGGGTAGCACGCAGTATTACTTTAAAGGGTCTGCATTTGCTCACCCAACCTCACCAAACCTCTCAGCCCCAAGAGTGTCCACCCTTATGTCTCATCCAGCTGTGGGTCTAGATATGGTCAATCCAGGTTGCATCACAGCCCCTGAACGAATTGTGTAAGAATTTCTCTCTCTTTCCCTGTCTTTGTTTCATGGGTTTTTAAAAGTAATTTATTTTTATAATGGGGTTTAGCTGCTTTTCACGGCTGTGTTTATGCCGCTTTACACCCACTTGACACACTAACAGAGAGATATCAATACATAGGTTTTAAGATTATTACTAGTCAGATATATTCTTGTGCGGTGAATCGGGCGTGTTGAGTCCAGTTCTCTGAGCAAGGAGTAGGTCTTGTCTATTACATATTGGGTTTATGGAACGGTATCTGAGCTAATTTGAAACTCTTGTTTTATGTATCACCCCACCTCACCTTTCCCGTTAAGCAGCCATAGTGTGTTTTCTGCATGTGTGACTCTGTTCTGTTTTGTAATTCAGTTCAAGTGTAACGGTTTTTACATTCCCTCTATAAGTGACACCTTATGAGAAGTGTCCTTTTCTGTGTGACTTATTTCACTTAGAATCGTCGTACCTAAATCCACTCATCATGCTGCTACTAGCCTTATGACATTGATTTCATGGCTGAGTGATATTCCATTGTACATAAGGACCACAACTTTTTTATCCATTTTTCGCTTTCCTGGGATATTTAAGGTGGAATGAAGTGGAGGTCCTTGTCAACAGAGCAGCCCTAAACTTTGGGGTGCTTGTGTCTTGCTGATTTTCAATTTTCCCACTTTATCCCCCCATGCGTGGAAGTGCCCTATGCTCTCTAAGCTGTGTTTTTTAGCTGTTTCAGGACACACCGTACACTTCTCCAGTGTGGCTGTTGGCAATTGACATCCCGCCCATCAGTGTAGCAAGGCTCCCATTTCTCCATGGCCTGTCCTGCATTTCTGGTTTTGACACTTTTTTCAGCATGGCCCTTTTGACCGATGGGAAGCGAGACTTCTTTGTAGCGCTGATTTGCCTTTCCAGGTTGCTTGGTTGGCCAAAAAGGGCGTATGCGTTTTTTCCTGAATATATTCAGGAAAAAACGCATACGCCCTTTTTGGCCAAGGGCATCATTGTCGACGTTTTGCCGCTTTTCATGTGCTTTAAAGACGATTCGAATCTACCTCCTGAAATCTGTTTCCTGCAATTCTGCCTTGATTTCAAATCCTCTTCTTTGCCTTCCCTCAATATATTTGTGAACGAGAGTTATCATTTACAACTCTGCAGGTTTGTGAATTGCAGTGCCCTGAAGCTCCATTTTACAAGTCGCTTTTTTGGGAGCTGGCCGCCAAAGCGCAGGATGGCTTCAGGCCCTGTTCTGGTTCCGGGGGGCAGGCTGAGCCTGTGGTTAATTCTTCTTCCTGATGGGAAAATAGAGTGACCTGTGCCTGTCCCAACACCAAGAGCGAGTCTCTCATTGGTTCCCTGTCTTCCCGTTCATCCTCAGGACAAATTGCAACCTGTACGGAACAGGAGGTTAAAGGTGCTGATGCTCCAAGTAGGGAGATTGCTAGTAAAGTGGCTGGAATAGCGAACCCGAGCACAAGGAGATGAGAAATGAGGTGCGTTTTAGAAACCTTTCCCCATCACACGGTGTACCATCTTCTGGGTTTCTCATGCATGTTTTCGATGTAGGAAGATGCCCTTGAACCTGGAGATTTGGGACCCATGCGATGGGTAGCACGCAGTATTACTTTAAAGGGTCTGCGTTTGCTCACCCAACCTCACCAAACCTCTCAGCCCCAAGAGTGTCCACCCTTATGTCTCATCCAGCTGTGGGTCTAGATATGGTCAATCCAGGTTGCATCACAGCCCCTGAACGAATTGTGTAAGAATTTCTCTCTCTTTCCCTGTCTTTGTTTCATGGGTTTTTAAAAGTAATTTATTTTTATAATGGGGTTTAGCTGCTTTACACGGCTGTGTTTATGCCGCTTTACACCCACTTGACACACTAACAGAGAGATATCAATACATAGGTTTTAAGATTATTACTAGTCAGATATATTCTTGTGCGGTGAATCGGGCGTGTTGAGTCCAGTTCTCTGAGCAAGGAGTAGGTCTTGTCTATTACATATTGGGTTTATGGAACGGTATCTGAGCTAATTTGAAAGTCTTGTTTTATGTATCACCCCACCTCACCTTTCCCGTTAAGCAGCCATAGTGTGTTTTCTGCATGTGTGACTCTGTTCTGTTTTGTAATTCAGTTCAAGTGTAACGGTTTTTACATTCCCTCTATAAGTGACACCTTATGAGAAGTGTCCTTTTCTGTGTGACTTATTTCACTTAGAATCGTCGTACCTAAATCCACTCATCATGCTGCTACTAGCCTTATGACATTGATTTCATGGCTGAGTGATATTCCATTGTACATAAGGACCACAACTTTTTTATCCATTTTTCGCTTTCCTGGGATATTTAAGGTGGAATGAAGTGGAGGTCCTTGTCAACAGAGCAGCCCTAAACTTTGGGGTGCTTGTGTCTTGCTGATTTTCAATTTTCCCACTTTATCCCCCCATGCGTGGAAGTGCCCTATGCTCTCTAAGCTGTGTTTTTTAGCTGTTTCAGGACACACCGTACACTTCTCCAGTGTGGCTGTTGGCAATTGACATCCCGCCCATCAGTGTAGCAAGGCTCCCATTTCTCCATGGCCTGTCCTGCATTTCTGGTTTTGACACTTTTTTCAGCATGGCCCTTTTGACCGATGGGAAGCGAGACTTCTTTGTAGCGCTGATTTGCCTTTCCAGGTTGCTTGGTTGGCCAAAAAGGGCGTATGCGTTTTTTCCTGAATATATTCAGGAAAAAACGCATACGCCCTTTTTGGCCAAGGGCATCATTGTCGACGTTTTGCCGCTTTTCATGTGCTTTAAAGACGATTCGAATCTACCTCCTGAAATCTGTTTCCTGCAATTCTGCCTTGATTTCAAATCCTCTTCTTTGCCTTCCCTCAATATATTTGTGGACGAGAGTTATCATTTATAACTCTGCAGGTTTGTGAATTGCAGTGCCCTGAAGCTCCATTTTACAAGTCGCTTTTTTGGGAGCTGGCCGCCAAAGCGCAGGATGGCTTCAGGCCCTGTTCTGGTTCCGGGGGGCAGGCTGAGCCTGTGGTTAATTCTTCTTCCTGATGGGAAAATAGAGTGACCTGTGCCTGTCCCAACACCAAGAGCGAGTCTCTCATTGGTTCCCCGTCTTCCCGTTCATCCTCAGGACAAATTGCAACCTGTACGGAACAGGAGGTTAAAGGTGCTGATGCTCCAAGTAGGGAGATTGCTAGTAAAGTGGCTGGAATAGCGAACCCGAGCACAAGGAGATGAGAAATGAGGTGCGTTTTAGAAACCTTTCCCCATCACACGGTGTACCATCTTCTGGGTTTCTCATGCATGTTTTCGATGTAGGAAGATGCCCTTGAACCTGGAGATTTGGGACCCATGCGATGGGTAGCACGCAGTATTACTTTAAAGGGTCTGCGTTTGCTCACCCAACCTCACCAAACCTCTCAGCCCCAAGAGTGTCCACCCTTATGTCTCATCCAGCTGTGGGTCTAGATATGGTCAATCCAGGTTGAATCACAGCCCCTGAAATAATTGTGTAAGAATTTCTCTCTCTTTCCCTGTCTTTGTTTCATGGGTTTTTAAAAGTAATTTATTTTTATAATGGGGTTTAGCTGCTTTACACGGCTGTGTTTATGCCGCTTTACACCCACTTGACACACTAACAGAGAGATATCAATACATAGGTTTTAAGATTATTACTAGTCAGATATATTCTTGTGCGGTGAATCGGGCGTGTTGAGTCCAGTTCTCTGAGCAAGGAGTAGGTCTTGTCTATTACATATTGGGTTTATGGAACGGTATCTGAGCTAATTTGAAAGTCTTGTTTTATGTATCACCCCACCTCACCTTTCCCGTTAAGCAGCCATAGTGTGTTTTCTGCATGTGTGACTCTGTTCTGTTTTGTAATTCAGTTCAAGTGTAACGGTTTTTACATTCCCTCTATAAGTGACACCTTATGAGAAGTGTCCTTTTCTGTGTGACTTATTTCACTTAGAATCGTCGTACCTAAATCCACTCATCATGCTGCTACTAGCCTTATGACATTGATTTCATGGCTGAGTGATATTCCATTGTACATAAGGACCACAACTTTTTTATCCATTTTTCGCTTTCCTGGGATATTTAAGGTGGAATGAAGTGGAGGTCCTTGTCAACAGAGCAGCCCTAAACTTTGGGGTGCTTGTGTCTTGCTGATTTTCAATTTTCCCACTTTATCCCCCCATGCGTGGAAGTGCCCTATGCTCTCTAAGCTGTGTTTTTTAGCTGTTTCAGGACACACCGTACACTTCTCCAGTGTGGCTGTTGGCAATTGACATCCCGCCCATCAGTGTAGCAAGGCTCCCATTTCTCCATGGCCTGTCCTGCATTTCTGGTTTTGACACTTTTTTCAGCATGGCCCTTTTGACCGATGGGAAGCGAGACTTCTTTGTAGCGCTGATTTGCCTTTCCAGGTTGCTTGGTTGGCCAAAAAGGGCGTATGCGTTTTTTCCTGAATATATTCAGGAAAAAACGCATACGCCCTTTTTGGCCAAGGGCATCATTGTCGACGTTTTGCCGCTTTTCATGTGCTTTAAAGACGATTCGAATCTACCTCCTGAAATCTGTTTCCTGCAATTCTGCCTTGATTTCAAATCCTCTTCTTTGCCTTCCCTCAATATATTTGTGGACGAGAGTTATCATTTATAACTCTGCAGGTTTGTGAATTGCAGTGCCCTGAAGCTCCATTTTACAAGTCGCTTTTTTGGGAGCTGGCCGCCAAAGCGCAGGATGGCTTCAGGCCCTGTTCTGGTTCCGGGGGGCAGGCTGAGCCTGTGGTTAATTCTTCTTCCTGATGGGAAAATAGAGTGACCTGTGCCTGTCCCAACACCAAGAGCGAGTCTCTCATTGGTTCCCCGTCTTCCCGTTCATCCTCAGGACAAATTGCAACCTGTACGGAACAGGAGGTTAAAGGTGCTGATGCTCCAAGTAGGGAGATTGCTAGTAAAGTGGCTGGAATAGCGAACCCGAGCACAAGGAGATGAGAAATGAGGTGCGTTTTAGAAACCTTTCCCCATCACACGGTGTACCATCTTCTGGGTTTCTCATGCATGTTTTCGATGTAGGAAGATGCCCTTGAACCTGGAGATTTGGGACCCATGCGATGGGTAGCACGCAGTATTACTTTAAAGGGTCTGCGTTTGCTCACCCAACCTCACCAAACCTCTCAGCCCCAAGAGTGTCCACCCTTATGTCTCATCCAGCTGTGGGTCTAGATATGGTCAATCCAGGTTGAATCACAGCCCCTGAAATAATTGTGTAAGAATTTCTCTCTCTTTCCCTGTCTTTGTTTCATGGGTTTTTAAAAGTAATTTATTTTTATAATGGGGTTTAGCTGCTTTACACGGCTGTGTTTATGCCGCTTTACACCCACTTGACACACTAACAGAGAGATATCAATACATAGGTTTTAAGATTATTACTAGTCAGATATATTCTTGTGCGGTGAATCGGGCGTGTTGAGTCCAGTTCTCTGAGCAAGGAGTAGGTCTTGTCTATTACATATTGGGTTTATGGAACGGTATCTGAGCTAATTTGAAAGTCTTGTTTTATGTATCACCCCACCTCACCTTTCCCGTTAAGCAGCCATAGTGTGTTTTCTGCATGTGTGACTCTGTTCTGTTTTGTAATTCGGTTCAAGTGTAACGGTTTTTACATTCCCTCTATAAGTGACACCTTATGAGAAGTGTCCTTTTCTGTGTGACTTATTTCACTTAGAATCGTCGTACCTAAATCCACTCATCATGCTGCTACTAGCCTTATGACATTGATTTCATGGCTGAGTGATATTCCATTGTACATAAGGACCACAACTTTTTTATCCATTTTTCGCTTTCCTGGGATATTTAAGGTGGAATGAAGTGGAGGTCCTTGTCAACAGAGCAGCCCTAAACTTTGGGGTGCTTGTGTCTTGCTGATTTTCAATTTTCCCACTTTATCCCCCCATGCGTGGAAGTGCCCTATGCTCTCTAAGCTGTGTTTTTTAGCTGTTTCAGGACACACCGTACACTTCTCCAGTGTGGCTGTTGGCAATTGACATCCCGCCCATCAGTGTAGCAAGGCTCCCATTTCTCCATGGCCTGTCCTGCATTTCTGGTTTTGACACTTTTTTCAGCATGGCCCTTTTGACCGATGGGAAGCGAGACTTCTTTGTAGCGCTGATTTGCCTTTCCAGGTTGCTTGGTTGGCCAAAAAGGGCGTATGCGTTTTTTCCTGAATATATTCAGGAAAAAACGCATACGCCCTTTTTGGCCAAGGGCATCATTGTCGACGTTTTGCCGCTTTTCCTGTGCTTTAAAGACGATTCGAATCTACCTCCTGAAATCTGTTTCCTGCAATTCTGCCTTGATTTCAAATCCTCTTCTTTGCCTTCCCTCAATATATTTGTGGACGAGAGTTATCATTTATAACTCGCAGGTTTGTGAATTGCAGTGCCCTGAAGCTCCATTTTACAAGTCGCTTTTTTGGGAGCTGGCCGCCAAAGCGCAGGATGGCTTCAGGCCCTGTTCTGGTTCCGGGGGGCAGGCTGAGCCTGTGGTTAATTCTTCTTCCTGATGGGAAAATAGAGTGACCTGTGCCTGTCCCAACACCAAGAGCGAGTCTCTCATTGGTTCCCCGTCTTCCCGTTCATCCTCAGGACAAATTGCAACCTGTACGGAACAGGAGGTTAAAGGTGCTGATGCTCCAAGTAGGGAGATTGCTAGTAAAGTGGCTGGAATGGCGAACCCGAGCACAAGGAGATGAGAAATGAGGTGCGTTTTAGAAACCTTTCCCCATCACACGGTGTACCATCTTCTGGGTTTCTCATGCATGTTTTCGATGTAGGAAGATGCCCTTGAACCTGGAGATTTGGGACCCATGCGATGGGTAGCACGCAGTATTACTTTAAATGGTCTGCGTTTGCTCACCCAACCTCACCAAACCTCTCAGCCCCAAGAGTGTCCACCCTTATGTCTCATCTAGCTGTGGGTCTAGATATGGTCAATCCAGGTTGCATCACAGCCCCTGAACGAATTGTGTAAGAATATCTCTCTCTTTCCCTATCTTTGTTTCATGGGTTTTTAAAAGTAATTTGTTTTTATAATGGGGTTTAGCTGCTTTTCACGGCTGTGTTTATGCCGCTTTACACCCACTTGACACACTAACAGAGAGATATCAATACATAGGTTTTAAGATTATTACTAGTCAGATATATTCTTGTGCGGTGAATCGGGCGTGTTGAGTCCAGTTCTCTGAGCAAGGAGTAGGTCTTGTCTATTACATATTGGGTTTATGGAACGGTATCTGAGCTAATTTGAAAGTCTTGTTTTATGTATCACCCCACCTCACCTTTCCCGTTAAGCAGCCATAGTGTGTTTTCTGCATGTGTGACTCTGTTCTGTTTTGTAATTCGGTTCAAGTGTAACGGTTTTTACATTCCCTCTATAAGTGACACCTTATGAGAAGTGTCCTTTTCTGTGTGACTTATTTCACTTAGAATCGTCGTACCTAAATCCACTCATCATGCTGCTACTAGCCTTATGACATTGATTTCATGGCTGAGTGATATTCCATTGTACATAAGGACCACAACTTTTTTATCCATTTTTCGCTTTCCTGGGATATTTAAGGTGGAATGAAGTGGAGGTCCTTGTCAACAGAGCAGCCCTAAACTTTGGGGTGCTTGTGTCTTGCTGATTTTCAATTTTCCCACTTTATCCCCCCATGCGTGGAAGTGCCCTATGCTCTCTAAGCTGTGTTTTTTAGCTGTTTCAGGACACACCGTACACTTCTCCAGTGTGGCTGTTGGCAATTGACATCCCGCCCATCAGTGTAGCAAGGCTCCCATTTCTCCATGGCCTGTCCTGCATTTCTGGTTTTGACACTTTTTTCAGCATGGCCCTTTTGACCGATGGGAAGCGAGACTTCTTTGTAGCGCTGATTTGCCTTTCCAGGTTGCTTGGTTGGCCAAAAAGGGCGTATGCGTTTTTTCCTGAATATATTCAGGAAAAAACGCATACGCCCTTTTTGGCCAAGGGCATCATTGTCGACGTTTTGCCGCTTTTCATGTGCTTTAAAGACGATTCGAATCTACCTCCTGAAATCTGTTTCCTGCAATTCTGCCTTGATTTCAAATCCTCTTCTTTGCCTTCCCTCAATATATTTGTGGACGAGAGTTATCATTTATAACTCGCAGGTTTGTGAATTGCAGTGCCCTGAAGCTCCATTTTACAAGTCGCTTTTTTGGGAGCTGGCCGCCAAAGCGCAGGATGGCTTTAGGCCCTGTTCTGGTTCCGGGGGGCAGGCTGAGCCTGTGGTTAATTCTTCTTCCTGATGGGAAAATAGAGTGACTTGTGCCTGTCCCAACACCAAGAGCGAGTCTCTCATTGGTTCCCCGTCTTCCCGTTCATCCTCAGGACAAATTGCAACCTGTACGGAACAGGAGGTTAAAGGTGCTGATGCTCCAAGTAGGGAGATTGCTAGTAAAGTGGCTGGAATAGCGAACCCGAGCACAAGGAGATGAGAAATGAGGTGCGTTTTAGAAACCTTTCCCCATCACACGGTGTACCATCTTCTGGGTTTCTCATGCATGTTTTCGATGTAGGAAGATGCCCTTGAACCTGGAGATTTGGGACCCATGCGATGGGTAGCACGCAGTATTACTTTAAAGGGTCTGCGTTTGCTCACCCAACCTCACCAAACCTCTCAGCCCCAAGAGTGTCCACCCTTATGTCTCATCCAGCAGTAGGTCTAGATATGGTCAATCCAGGTTGCATCACAGCCCCTGAACGAATTGTGTAAGAATTTCTCTCTCTTTCCCTGTCTTTGTTTCATGGGTTTTTAAAAGTAATTTATTTTTATAATGGGGTTTAGCTGCTTTTCACGGCTGTGTTTATGCCGCTTTACACCCACTTGACACACTAACAGAGAGATATCAATACATAGGTTTTAAGATTATTACTAGTCAGATATATTCTTGTGCGGTGAATCGGGCGTGTTGAGTCCAGTTCTCTGAGCAAGGAGTAGGTCTTGTCTATTACATATTGGGTTTATGGAACGGTATCTGAGCTAATTTGAAAGTCTTGTTTTATGTATCACCCCACCTCACCTTTCCCGTTAAGCAGCCATAGTGTGTTTTCTGCATGTGTGACTCTGTTCTGTTTTGTAATTCAGTTCAAGTGTAACGGTTTTTACATTCCCTCTATAAGTGACACCTTATGAGAAGTGTCCTTTTCTGTGTGACTTATTTCACTTAGAATCGTCGTACCTAAATCCACTCATCATGCTGCTACTAGCCTTATGACATTGATTTCATGGCTGAGTGATATTCCATTGTACATAAGGACCACAACTTTTTTATCCATTTTTCGCTTTCCTGGGATATTTAAGGTGGAATGAAGTGGAGGTCCTTGTCAACAGAGCAGCCCTAAACTTTGGGGTGCTTGTGTCTTGCTGATTTTCAATTTTCCCACTTTATCCCCCCATGCGTGGAAGTGCCCTATGCTCTCTAAGCTGTGTTTTTTAGCTGTTTCAGGACACACCGTACACTTCTCCAGTGTGGCTGTTGGCAATTGACATCCCGCCCATCAGTGTAGCAAGGCTCCCATTTCTCCATGGCCTGTCCTGCATTTCTGGTTTTGACACTTTTTTCAGCATGGCCCTTTTGACCGATGGGAAGCGAGACTTCTTTGTAGCGCTGATTTGCCTTTCCAGGTTGCTTGGTTGGCCAAAAAGGGCGTATGCGTTTTTTCCTGAATATATTCAGGAAAAAACGCATACGCCCTTTTTGGCCAAGGGCATCATTGTCAACGTTTTGCCGCTTTTCATGTGCTTTAAAGACGATTCGAATCTACCTCCTGAAATCTGTTTCCTGCAATTCTGCCTTGATTTCAAATCCTCTTCTTTGCCTTCCCTCAATATATTTGTGGACGAGAGTTATCATTTATAACTCTGCAGGTTTGTGAATTGCAGTGCCCTGAAGCTCCATTTTACAAGTCGCTTTTTTGGGAGCTGGCCGCAAAAGCGCAGGATGGCTTCAGGCCCTGTTCTGGTTCCGGGGGGCAGGCTGAGCCTGTGGTTAATTCTTCTTCCTGATGGGAAAATAGAGTGATCTGTGCCTGTCCCAACACCAAGAGCTAGTCTCTCATTGGTTCCCCGTCTTCCCGTTCATCCTCAGGACAAATTGCAACCTGTACCGAACAGGAGGTTAAAGGTGCTGTTGCTCCAAGTAGGGAGATTGCTAGTAAAGTGGCTGGAATGGCGAACCCGAGCACAAGGAGATGAGAAATGAGGTACGTTTTAGAAACCTTTCCCCATCACACGGTGTACCATCTTCTGGGTTTCTCATGCATGTTTTCGATGTAGGAAGATGCCCTTGAACCTGGAGATTTGGGACCCATGCGATGGGTAGCACGCAGTATTACTTTAAAGGGTCTGCGTTTGCCCACCCAACCTCACCAAACCTCTCAGCCCCAAGAGTGTCCACCCTTATGTCTCATCTAGCTGTGGGTCTAGATATGGTCAATCCAGGTTGCATCACAGCCCCTGAACGAATTGTGTAAGAATTTCTCTCTCTTTCCCTGTCTTTGTTTCATGGGTTTTTAAAAGTAATTTATTTTTATAATGGGGTTTAGCTGCTTTTCACGGCTGTGTTTATGCCGCTTTACACCCACTTGACACACTAACAGAGAGATATCAATACATAGGTTTTAAGATTATTACTAGTCAGATATATTCTTGTGCGGTGAATCGGGCGTGTTGAGTCCAGTTCTCTGAGCAAGGAGTAGGTCTTGTCTATTACATATTGGGTTTATGGAACGGTATCTGAGCTAATTTGAAACTCTTGTTTTATGTATCACCCCACCTCACCTTTCCCGTTAAGCAGCCATAGTGTGTTTTCTGCATGTGTGACTCTGTTCTGTTTTGTAATTCAGTTGAAGTGTAACGGTTTTTACATTCCCTCTATAAGTGACACCTTATGAGAAGTTTCCTTTTCTGTGTGACTTATTTCACTTAGAATCGTCGTACCTAAATCCACTCATCATGCTGCTACTAGCCTTATGACATTGATTTCATGGCTGAGTGATATTCCATTGTACATAAGGACCACAACTTTTTTATCCATTTTTCGCTTTCCTGGGATATTTAAGGTGGAATGAAGTGGAGGTCCTTGTCAACAGAGCAGCCCTAAACTTTGGGGTGCTTGTGTCTTGCTGATTTTCAATTTTCCCACTTTATCCCCCCATGCGTGGAAGTGCCCTATGCTCTCTAAGCTGTGTTTTTTAGCTGTTTCAGGACACACCGTACACTTCTCCAGTGTGGCTGTTGGCAATTGACATCCCGCCCATCAGTGTAGCAAGGCTCCCATTTCTCCATGGCCTGTCCTGCATTTCTGGTTTTGACACTTTTTTCAGCATGGCCCTTTTGACCGATGGGAAGCGAGACTTCTTTGTAGCGCTGATTTGCCTTTCCAGGTTGCTTGGTTGGCCAAAAAGGGCGTATGCGTTTTTTCCTGAATATATTCAGGAAAAAACGCATACGCCCTTTTTGGCCAAGGGCATCATTGTCGACGTTTTGCCGCTTTTCATGTGCTTTAAAGACGATTCGAATCTACCTCCTGAAATCTGTTTCCTGCAATTCTGCCTTGATTTCAAATCCTCTTCTTTGCCTTCCCTCAATATATTTGTGGACGAGAGTTATCATTTATAACTCTGCAGGTTTGTGAATTGCAGTGCCCTGAAGCTCCATTTTACAAGTCGCTTTTTTGGGAGCTGGCCACCAAAGCGCAGGATGGCTTCAGGCCCTGTTCTGGTTCCGGGGGGCAGGCTGAGCCTGTGGTTAATTCTTCTTCCTGATGGGAAAATAGAGTGACCTGTGCCTGTCCCAACACCAAGAGCGAGTCTCTCATTGGTTCCCCGTCTTCCCGTTCATCCTCAGGACAAATTGCAACCTGTACGGAACAGGAGGTTAAAGGTGCTGATGCTCCAAGTAGGGAGATTGCTAGTAAAGTGGCTGGAATAGCGAACCCGAGCACAAGGAGATGAGAAATGAGGTGCGTTTTAGAAACCTTTCCCCATCACACGGTGTACCATCTTCTGGGTTTCTCATGCATGTTTTCGATGTAGGAAGATGCCCTTGAACCTGGAGATTTGGGACCCATGCGATGGGTAGCACGCAGTATTACTTTAAAGGGTCTGCGTTTGCTCACCCAACCTCACCAAACCTCTCAGCCCCAAGAGTGTCCACCCTTATGTCTCATCCAGCTGTGGGTCTAGATATGGTCAATCCAGGTTGCATCACAGCCCCTGAAATAATTGTGTAAGAATTTCTCTCTCTTTCCCTGTCTTTGTTTCATGGGTTTTTAAAAGTAATTTATTTTTATAATGGGGTTTAGCTGCTTTACACGGCTGTGTTTATGCCGCTTTACACCCACTTGACACACTAACAGAGAGATATCAATACATAGGTTTTAAGATTATTACTAGTCAGATATATTCTTGTGCGGTGAATCGGGCGTGTTGAGTCCAGTTCTCTGAGCAAGGAGTAGGTCTTGTCTATTACATATTGGGTTTATGGAACGGTATCTGAGCTAATTTGAAACTCTTGTTTTATGTATCACCCCACCTCACCTTTCCCGTTAAGCAGCCATAGTGTGTTTTCTGCATGTGTGACTCTGTTCTGTTTTGTAATTCAGTTCAAGTGTAACGGTTTTTACATTCCCTCTATAAGTGACACCTTATGAGAAGTGTCCTTTTCTGTGTGACTTATTTCACTTAGAATCGTCGTACCTAAATCCACTCATCATGCTGCTACTAGCCTTATGACATTGATTTCATGGCTGAGTGATATTCCATTGTACATAAGGACCACAACTTTTTTATCCATTTTTCGCTTTCCTGGGATATTTAAGGTGGAATGAAGTGGAGGTCCTTGTCAACAGAGCAGCCCTAAACTTTGGGGTGCTTGTGTCTTGCTGATTTTCAATTTTCCCACTTTATCCCCCCATGCGTGGAAGTGCCCTATGCTCTCTAAGCTGTGTTTTTTAGCTGTTTCAGGACACACCGTACACTTCTCCAGTGTGGCTGTTGGCAATTGACATCCCACCCATCAGTGTAGCAAGGCTCCCATTTCTCCATGGCCTGTCCTGCATTTCTGGTTTTGACACTTTTATCAGCATGGCCCTTTTGACCGATGGGAAGCGAGACTTCTTTGTAGCGCTGATTTGCCTTTCCAGGTTGCTTGGTTGGCCAAAAAGGGCGTATGCGTTTTTTCCTGAATATATTCAGGAAAAAACGCATACGCCCTTTTTGGCCAAGGGCATCATTGTCAACGTTTTGCCGCTTTTCATGTGCTTTAAAGACGATTCGAATCTACCTCCTGAAATCTGTTTCCTGCAATTCTGCCTTGATTTCAAATCCTCTTCTTTGCCTTCCCTCAATATATTTGTGGACGAGAGTTATCATTTATAACTCTGCAGGTTTGTGAATTGCAGTGCCCTGAAGCTCCATTTTACAAGTCGCTTTTTTGGGAGCTGGCCGCAAAAGCGCAGGATGGCTTCAGGCCCTGTTCTGGTTCCGGGGGGCAGGCTGAGCCTGTGGTTAATTCTTCTTCCTGATGGGAAAATAGAGTGACCTGTGCCTGTCCCAACACCAAGAGCTAGTCTCTCATTGGTTCCCCGTCTTCCCGTTCATCCTCAGGACAAATTGCAACCTGTACGGAACAGGAGGTTAAAGGTGCTGTTGCTCCAATTAGGGAGATTGCTAGTAAAGTGGCTGGAATGGCGAACCCGAGCACAAGGAGATGAGAAATGAGGTGCGTTTTAGAAACCTTTCCCCATCACACGGTGTACCATCTTCTGGGTTTCTCATGCATGTTTTCGATGTAGGAAGATGCCCTTGAACCTGGAGATTTGGGACCCATGCGATGGGTAGCACGCAGTATTACTTTAAAGGGTCTGCGTTTGCTCACCCAACCTCACCAAACCTCTCAGCCCCAAGAGTGTCCACCCTTATGTCTCATCCAGCTGTGGGTCTAGATATGGTCAATCCAGGTTGCATCACAGCCCCTGAACGAATTGTGTAAGAATTTCTCTCTCTTTCCCTGTCTTTGTTTCATGGGTTTTTAAAAGTAATTTATTTTTATAATGGGGTTTAGCTGCTTTTCACGGCTGTGTTTATGCCGCTTTACACCCACTTGACACACTAACAGAGAGATATCAATACATAGGTTTTAAGATTATTACTAGTCAGATATATTCTTGTGCGGTGAATCGGGCGTGTTGAGTCCAGTTCTCTGAGCAAGGAGTAGGTCTTGTCTATTACATATTGGGTTTATGGAACGGTATCTGAGCTAATTTGAAACTCTTGTTTTATGTATCACCCCACCTCACCTTTCCCGTTAAGCAGCCATAGTGTGTTTTCTGCATGTGTGACTCTGTTCTGTTTTGTAATTCAGTTGAAGTGTAACGGTTTTTACATTCCCTCTATAAGTGACACCTTATGAGAAGTGTCCTTTTCTGTGTGACTTATTTCACTTAAAATCGTCGTACCTAAATCCACTCATCATGCTGCTACTAGCCTTATGACATTGATTTCATGGCTGAGTGATATTCCATTGTACATAAGGACCACAACTTTTTTATCCATTTTTCGCTTTCCTGGGATATTTAAGGTGGAATGAAGTGGAGGTCCTTGTCAACAGAGCAGCCCTAAACTTTGGGGTGCTTGTGTCTTGCTGATTTTCAATTTTCCCACTTTATCCCCCCATGCGTGGAAGTGCCCTATGCTCTCTAAGCTGTGTTTTTTAGCTGTTTCAGGACACACCGTACACTTCTCCAGTGTGGCTGTTGGCAATTGACATCCCGCCCATCAGTGTAGCAAGGCTCCCATTTCTCCATGGCCTGTCCTGCATTTCTGGTTTTGACACTTTTTTCAGCATGGCCCTTTTGACCGATGGGAAGCGAGACTTCTTTGTAGCGCTGATTTGCCTTTCCAGGTTGCTTGGTTGGCCAAAAAGGGCGTATGCGTTTTTTCCTGAATATATTCAGGAAAAAACGCATACGCCCTTTTTGGCCAAGGGCATCATTGTCGACGTTTTGCCGCTTTTCATGTGCTTTAAAGACGATTCGAATCTACCTCCTGAAATCTGTTTCCTGCAATTCTGCCTTGATTTCAAATCCTCTTCTTTGCCTTCCCTCAATATATTTGTGAACGAGAGTTATCATTTATAACTCTGCAGGTTTGTGAATTGCAGTGCCCTGAAGCTCCATTTTACAAGTCGCTTTTTTGGGAGCTGGCCGCCAAAGCGCAGGATGGCTTCAGGCCCTGTTCTGGTTCCGGGGGGCAGGCTGAGCCTGTGGTTAATTCTTCTTCCTGATGGGAAAATAGAGTGACCTGTGCCTGTCCCAACACCAAGAGCGAGTCTCTCATTGGTTCCCTGTCTTCCCGTTCATCCTCAGGACAAATTGCAACCTGTACGGAACAGGAGGTTAAAGGTGCTGATGCTCCAAGTAGGGAGATTGCTAGTAAAGTGGCTGGAATAGCGAACCCGAGCACAAGGAGATGAGAAATGAGGTGCGTTTTAGAAACCTTTCCCCATCACACGGTGTACCATCTTCTGGGTTTCTCATGCATGTTTTCGATGTAGGAAGATGCCCTTGAACCTGGAGATTTGGGACCCATGCGATGGGTAGCACGCAGTATTACTTTAAAGGGTCTGCGTTTGCTCACCCAACCTCACCAAACCTCTCAGCCCCAAGAGTGTCCACCCTTATGTCTCATCCAGCTGTGGGTCTAGATATGGTCAATCCAGGTTGCATCACAGCCCCTGAAATAATTGTGTAAGAATTTCTCTCTCTTTCCCTGTCTTTGTTTCATGGGTTTTTAAAAGTAATTTATTTTTATAATGGGGTTTAGCTGCTTTACACGGCTGTGTTTATGCCGCTTTACACCCACTTGACACACTAACAGAGAGATATCAATACATAGGTTTTAAGATTATTACTAGTCAGATATATTCTTGTGCGGTGAATCGGGCGTGTTGAGTCCAGTTCTCTGAGCAAGGAGTAGGTCTTGTCTATTACATATTGGGTTTATGGAACGGTATCTGAGCTAATTTGAAAGTCTTGTTTCATGTATCACCCCACCTCACCTTTCCCGTTAAGCAGCCATAGTGTGTTTTCTGCATGTGTGACTCTGTTCTGTTTTGTAATTCAGTTCAAGTGTAACGGTTTTTACATTCCCTCTATAAGTGACACCTTATGAGAAGTGTCCTTTTCTGTGTGACTTATTTCACTTAGAATCGTCGTACCTAAATCCACTCATCATGCTGCTACTAGCCTTATGACATTGATTTCATGGCTGAGTGATATTCCATTGTACATAAGGACCACAACTTTTTTATCCATTTTTCGCTTTCCTGGGATATTTAAGGTGGAATGAAGTGGAGGTCCTTGTCAACAGAGCAGCCCTAAACTTTGGGGTGCTTGTGTCTTGCTGATTTTCAATTTTCCCACTTTATCCCCCCATGCGTGGAAGTGCCCTATGCTCTCTAAGCTGTGTTTTTTAGCTGTTTCAGGACACACCGTACACTTCTCCAGTGTGGCTGTTGGCAATTGACATCCCGCCCATCAGTGTAGCAAGGCTCCCATTTCTCCATGGCCTGTCCTGCATTTCTGGTTTTGACACTTTTTTCAGCATGGCCCTTTTGACCGATGGGAAGCGAGACTTCTTTGTAGCGCTGATTTGCCTTTCCAGGTTGCTTGGTTGGCCAAAAAGGGCGTATGCGTTTTTTCCTGAATATATTCAGGAAAAAACGCATACGCCCTTTTTGGCCAAGGGCATCATTGTCAACGTTTTGCCGCTTTTCATGTGCTTTAAAGACGATTCGAATCTACCTCCTGAAATCTGTTTCCTGCAATTCTGCCTTGATTTCAAATCCTCTTCTTTGCCTTCCCTCAATATATTTGTGGACGAGAGTTATCATTTATAACTCTGCAGGTTTGTGAATTGCAGTGCCCTGAAGCTCCATTTTACAAGTCGCTTTTTTGGGAGCTGGCCGCAAAAGCGCAGGATGGCTTCAGGCCCTGTTCTGGTTCCGGGGGGCAGGCTGAGCCTGTGGTTAATTCTTCTTCCTGATGGGAAAATAGAGTGACCTGTGCCTGTCCCAACACCAAGAGCTAGTCTCTCATTGGTTCCCCGTCTTCCCGTTCATCCTCAGGACAAATTGCAACCTGTACGGAACAGGAGGTTAAAGGTGCTGTTGCTCCAAGTAGGGAGATTGCTAGTAAAGTGGCTGGAATGGCGAACCCGAGCACAAGGAGATGAGAAATGAGGTACGTTTTAGAAACCTTTCCCCATCACACGGTGTACCATCTTCTGGGTTTCTCATGCATGTTTTCGATGTAGGAAGATGCCCTTGAACCTGGAGATTTGGGACCCATGCGATGGGTAGCACGCAGTATTACTTTAAAGGGTCTGCGTTTGCTCACCCAACCTCACCAAACCTCTCAGCCCCAAGAGTGTCCACCCTTATGTCTCATCCAGCTGTGGGTCTAGATATGGTCAATCCAGGTTGCATCACAGCCCCTGAACGAATTGTGTAAGAATTTCTCTCTCTTTCCCTGTCTTTGTTTCATGGGTTTTTAAAAGTAATTTATTTTTATAATGGGGTTTAGCTGCTTTTCACGGCTGTGTTTATGCCGCTTTACACCTACTTGACACACTAACAGAGAGATATCAATACATAGGTTTTAAGATTATTACTAGTCAGATATATTCTTGTGCGGTGAATCGGGCGTGTTGAGTCCAGTTCTCTGAGCAAGGAGTAGATCTTGTCTATTACATATTGGGTTTATGGAACGGTATCTGAGCTAATTTGAAACTCTTGTTTTATGTATCACCCCACCTCACCTTTCCCGTTAAGCAGCCATAGTGTGTTTTCTGCATGTGTGACTCTGTTCTGTTTTGTAATTCAGTTGAAGTGTAACGGTTTTTACATTCCCTCTATAAGTGACACCTTATGAGAAGTTTCCTTTTCTGTGTGACTTATTTCACTTAGAATCGTCGTACCTAAATCCACTCATCATGCTGCTACTAGCCTTATGACATTGATTTCATGGCTGAGTGATATTCCATTGTACATAAGGACCACAACTTTTTTATCCATTTTTCGCTTTCCTGGGATATTTAAGGTGGAATGAAGTGGAGGTCCTTGTCAACAGAGCAGCCCTAAACTTTGGGGTGCTTGTGTCTTGCTGATTTTCAATTTTCCCACTTTATCCCCCCATGCGTGGAAGTGCCCTATGCTCTCTAAGCTGTGTTTTTTAGCTGTTTCAGGACACACCGTACACTTCTCCAGTGTGGCTGTTGGCAATTGACATCCCGCCCATCAGTGTAGCAAGGCTCCCATTTCTCCATGGCCTGTCCTGCATTTCTGGTTTTGACACTTTTTTCAGCATGGCCCTTTTGACCGATGGGAAGCGAGACTTCTTTGTAGCGCTGATTTGCCTTTCCAGGTTGCTTGGTTGGCCAAAAAGGGCGTATGCGTTTTTTCCTGAATATATTCAGGAAAAAACGCATACGCCCTTTTTGGCCAAGGGCATCATTGTCGACGTTTTGCCGCTTTTCATGTGCTTTAAAGACGATTCGAATCTACCTCCTGAAATCTGTTTCCTGCAATTCTGCCTTGATTTCAAATCCTCTTCTTTGCCTTCCCTCAATATATTTGTGGACGAGAGTTATCATTTATAACTCTGCAGGTTTGTGAATTGCAGTGCCCTGAAGCTCCATTTTACAAGTCGCTTTTTTGGGAGCTGGCCGCCAAAGCTCAGGATGGCTTCAGGCCCTGTTCTGGTTCCGGGGGGCAGGCTGAGCCTGTGGTTAATTCTTCTTCCTGATGGGAAAATAGAGTGACCTGTGCCTGTCCCAACACCAAGAGCGAGTCTCTCATTGGTTCCCCGTCTTCCCGTTCATCCTCAGGACAAATTGCAACCTGTACGGAACAGGAGGTTAAAGGTGCTGATGCTCCAAGTAGGGAGATTGCTAGTAAAGTGGCTGGAATAGCGAACCCGAGCACAAGGAGATGAGAAATGAGGTGCGTTTTAGAAACCTTTCCCCATCACACGGTGTACCATCTTCTGGGTTTCTCATGCATGTTTTCGATGTAGGAAGATGCCCTTGAACCTGGAGATTTGGGACCCATGCGATGGGTAGCACGCAGTATTACTTTAAAGGGTCTGCGTTTGCTCACCCAACCTCACCAAACCTCTCAGCCCCAAGAGTGTCCACCCTTATGTCTCATCCAGCTGTGGGTCTAGATATGGTCAATCCAGGTTGCATCACAGCCCCTGAAATAATTGTGTAAGAATTTCTCTCTCTTTCCCTGTCTTTGTTTCATGGGTTTTTAAAAGTAATTTATTTTTATAATGGGGTTTAGCTGCTTTACACGGCTGTGTTTATGCCGCTTTACACCCACTTGACACACTAACAGAGAGATATCAATACATAGGTTTTAAGATTATTACTAGTCAGATATATTCTTGTGCGGTGAATCGGGCGTGTTGAGTCCAGTTCTCTGAGCAAGGAGTAGGTCTTGTCTATTACATATTGGGTTTATGGAACGGTATCTGAGCTAATTTGAAACTCTTGTTTTATGTATCACCCCACCTCACCTTTCCCGTTAAGCAGCCATAGTGTGTTTTCTGCATGTGTGACTCTGTTCTGTTTTGTAATTCAGTTCAAGTGTAACGGTTTTTACATTCCCTCTATAAGTGACACCTTATGAGAAGTGTCCTTTTCTGTGTGACTTATTTCACTTAGAATCGTCGTACCTAAATCCACTCATCATGCTGCTACTAGCCTTATGACATTGATTTCATGGCTGAGTGATATTCCATTGTACATAAGGACCACAACTTTTTTATCCATTTTTCGCTTTCCTGGGATATTTAAGGTGGAATGAAGTGGAGGTCCTTGTCAACAGAGCAGCCCTAAACTTTGGGGTGCTTGTGTCTTGCTGATTTTCAATTTTCCCACTTTATCCCCCCATGCGTGGAAGTGCCCTATGCTCTCTAAGCTGTGTTTTTTAGCTGTTTCAGGACACACCGTACACTTCTACAGTGTGGCTGTTGGCAATTGACATCCCACCCATCAGTGTAGCAAGGCTCCCATTTCTCCATGGCCTGTCCTGCATTTCTGGTTTTGACACTTTTATCAGCATGGCCCTTTTGACCGATGGGAAGCGAGACTTCTTTGTAGCGCTGATTTGCCTTTCCAGGTTGCTTGGTTGGCCAAAAAGGGCGTATGCGTTTTTTCCTGAATATATTCAGGAAAAAACGCATACGCCCTTTTTGGCCAAGGGCATCATTGTCAACGTTTTGCCGCTTTTCATGTGCTTTAAAGACGATTCGAATCTACCTCCTGAAATCTGTTTCCTGCAATTCTGCCTTGATTTCAAATCCTCTTCTTTGCCTTCCCTCAATATATTTGTGGACGAGAGTTATCATTTATAACTCTGCAGGTTTGTGAATTGCAGTGCCCTGAAGCTCCATTTTACAAGTCGCTTTTTTGGGAGGTGGCCGCAAAAGCGCAGGATGGCTTCAGGCCCTGTTCTGGTTCCGGGGGGCAGGCTGAGCCTGTGGTTAATTCTTCTTCCTGATGGGAAAATAGAGTGACCTGTGCCTGTCCCAACACCAAGAGCTAGTCTCTCATTGGTTCCCCGTCTTCCCGTTCATCCTCAGGACAAATTGCAACCTGTACGGAACAGGAGGTTAAAGGTGCTGTTGCTCCAAGTAGGGAGATTGCTAGTAAAGTGGCTGGAATGGCGAACCCGAGCACAAGGAGATGAGAAATGAGGTGCGTTTTAGAAACCTTTCCCCATCACACGGTGTACCATCTTCTGGGTTTCTCATGCATGTTTTCGATGTAGGAAGATGCCCTTGAACCTGGAGATTTGGGACCCATGCGATGGGTAGCACGCAGTATTACTTTAAAGGGTCTGCGTTTGCTCACCCAACCTCACCAAACCTCTCAGCCCCAAGAGTGTCCACCCTTATGTCTCATCCAGCTGTGGGTCTAGATATGGTCAATCCAGGTTGCATCACAGCCCCTGAACGAATTGTGTAAGAATTTCTCTCTCTTTCCCTGTCTTTGTTTCATGGGTTTTTAAAAGTAATTTATTTTTATAATGGGGTTTAGCTGCTTTTCACGGCTGTGTTTATGCCGCTTTACACCCACTTGACACACTAACAGAGAGATATCAATACATAGGTTTTAAGATTATTACTAGTCAGATATATTCTTGTGCGGTGAATCGGGCGTGTTGAGTCCAGTTCTCTGAGCAAGGAGTAGGTCTTGTCTATTACATATTGGGTTTATGGAACGGTATCTGAGCTAATTTGAAACTCTTGTTTTATGTATCACCCCACCTCACCTTTCCCGTTAAGCAGCCATAGTGTGTTTTCTGCATGTGTGACTCTGTTCTGTTTTGTAATTCAGTTGAAGTGTAACGGTTTTTACATTCCCTCTATAAGTGACACCTTATGAGAAGTGTCCTTTTCTGTGTGACTTATTTCACTTAAAATCGTCGTACCTAAATCCACTCATCATGCTGCTACTAGCCTTATGACATTGATTTCATGGCTGAGTGATATTCCATTGTACATAAGGACCACAACTTTTTTATCCATTTTTCGCTTTCCTGGGATATTTAAGGTGGAATGAAGTGGAGGTCCTTGTCAACAGAGCAGCCCTAAACTTTGGGGTGCTTGTGTCTTGCTGATTTTCAATTTTCCCACTTTATCCCCCCATGCGTGGAAGTGCCCTATGCTCTCTAAGCTGTGTTTTTTAGCTGTTTCAGGACACACCGTACACTTCTCCAGTGTGGCTGTTGGCAATTGACATCCCGCCCATCAGTGTAGCAAGGCTCCCATTTCTCCATGGCCTGTCCTGCATTTCTGGTTTTGACACTTTTTTCAGCATGGCCCTTTTGACCGATGGGAAGCGAGACTTCTTTGTAGCGCTGATTTGCCTTTCCAGGTTGCTTGGTTGGCCAAAAAGGGCGTATGCGTTTTTTCCTGAATATATTCAGGAAAAAACGCATACGCCCTTTTTGGCCAAGGGCATCATTGTCGACGTTTTGCCGCTTTTCATGTGCTTTAAAGACGATTCGAATCTACCTCCTGAAATCTGTTTCCTGCAATTCTGCCTTGATTTCAAATCCTCTTCTTTGCCTTCCCTCAATATATTTGTGAACGAGAGTTATCATTTATAACTCTGCAGGTTTGTGAATTGCAGTGCCCTGAAGCTCCATTTTACAAGTCGCTTTTTTGGGAGCTGGCCGCCAAAGCGCAGGATGGCTTCAGGCCCTGTTCTGGTTCCGGGGGGCAGGCTGAGCCTGTGGTTAATTCTTCTTCCTGATGGGAAAATAGAGTGACCTGTGCCTGTCCCAACACCAAGAGCGAGTCTCTCATTGGTTCCCTGTCTTCCCGTTCATCCTCAGGACAAATTGCAACCTGTACGGAACAGGAGGTTAAAGGTGCTGATGCTCCAAGTAGGGAGATTGCTAGTAAAGTGGCTGGAATAGCGAACCCGAGCACAAGGAGATGAGAAATGAGGTGCGTTTTAGAAACCTTTCCCCATCACACGGTGTACCATCTTCTGGGTTTCTCATGCATGTTTTCGATGTAGGAAGATGCCCTTGAACCTGGAGATTTGGGACCCATGCGATGGGTAGCACGCAGTATTACTTTAAAGGGTCTGCGTTTGCTCACCCAACCTCACCAAACCTCTCAGCCCCAAGAGTGTCCACCCTTATGTCTCATCCAGCTGTGGGTCTAGATATGGTCAATCCAGGTTGCATCACAGCCCCTGAAATAATTGTGTAAGAATTTCTCTCTCTTTCCCTGTCTTTGTTTCATGGGTTTTTAAAAGTAATTTATTTTTATAATGGGGTTTAGCTGCTTTACACGGCTGTGTTTATGCCGCTTTACACCCACTTGACACACTAACAGAGAGATATCAATACATAGGTTTTAAGATTATTACTAGTCAGATATATTCTTGTGCGGTGAATCGGGCGTGTTGAGTCCAGTTCTCTGAGCAAGGAGTAGGTCTTGTCTATTACATATTGGGTTTATGGAACGGTATCTGAGCTAATTTGAAAGTCTTGTTTCATGTATCACCCCACCTCACCTTTCCCGTTAAGCAGCCATAGTGTGTTTTCTGCATGTGTGACTCTGTTCTGTTTTGTAATTCAGTTCAAGTGTAACGGTTTTTACATTCCCTCTATAAGTGACACCTTATGAGAAGTGTCCTTTTCTGTGTGACTTATTTCACTTAGAATCGTCGTACCTAAATCCACTCATCATGCTGCTACTAGCCTTATGACATTGATTTCATGGCTGAGTGATATTCCATTGTACATAAGGACCACAACTTTTTTATCCATTTTTCGCTTTCCTGGGATATTTAAGGTGGAATGAAGTGGAGGTCCTTGTCAACAGAGCAGCCCTAAACTTTGGGGTGCTTGTGTCTTGCTGATTTTCAATTTTCCCACTTTATCCCCCCATGCGTGGAAGTGCCCTATGCTCTCTAAGCTGTGTTTTTTAGCTGTTTCAGGACACACCGTACACTTCTCCAGTGTGGCTGTTGGCAATTGACATCCCGCCCATCAGTGTAGCAAGGCTCCCATTTCTCCATGGCCTGTCCTGCATTTCTGGTTTTGACACTTTTTTCAGCATGGCCCTTTTGACCGATGGGAAGCGAGACTTCTTTGTAGCGCTGATTTGCCTTTCCAGGTTGCTTGGTTGGCCAAAAAGGGCGTATGCGTTTTTTCCTGAATATATTCAGGAAAAAACGCATACGCCCTTTTTGGCCAAGGGCATCATTGTCGACGTTTTGCCGCTTTTCATGTGCTTTAAAGACGATTCGAATCTACCTCCTGAAATCTGTTTCCTGCAATTCTGCCTTGATTTCAAATCCTCTTCTTTGCCTTCCCTCAATATATTTGTGGACGAGAGTTATCATTTATAACTCTGCAGGTTTGTGAATTGCAGTGCCCTGAAGCTCCATTTTACAAGTCGCTTTTTTGGGAGCTGGCCGCAAAAGCGCAGGATGGCTTCAGGCCCTGTTCTGGTTCCGGGGGGCAGGCTGAGCCTGTGGTTAATTCTTCTTCCTGATGGGAAAATAGAGTGACCTGTGCCTGTCCCAACACCAAGAGCTAGTCTCTCATTGGTTCCCCGTCTTCCCGTTCATCCTCAGGACAAATTGCAACCTGTACGGAACAGGAGGTTAAAGGTGCTGTTGCTCCAAGTAGGGAGATTGCTAGTAAAGTGGCTGGAATGGCGAACCCGAGCACAAGGAGATGAGAAATGAGGTACGTTTTAGAAACCTTTCCCCATCACACGGTGTACCATCTTCTGGGTTTCTCATGCATGTTTTCGATGTAGGAAGATTCCCTTGAACCTGGAGATTTGGGACCCATGCGATGGGTAGCACGCAGTATTACTTTAAAGGGTCTGCGTTTGCTCACCCAACCTCACCAAACCTCTCAGCCCCAAGAGTGTCCACCCTTATGTCTCATCCAGCTGTGGGTCTAGATATGGTCAATCCAGGTTGCATCACAGCCCCTGAACGAATTGTGTAAGAATTTCTCTCTCTTTCCCTGTCTTTGTTTCATGGGTTTTTAAAAGTAATTTATTTTTATAATGGGGTTTAGCTGCTTTTCACGGCTGTGTTTATGCCGCTTTACACCTACTTGACACACTAACAGAGAGATATCAATACATAGGTTTTAAGATTATTACTAGTCAGATATATTCTTGTGCGGTGAATCGGGCGTGTTGAGTCCAGTTCTCTGAGCAAGGAGTAGATCTTGTCTATTACATATTGGGTTTATGGAACGGTATCTGAGCTAATTTGAAACTCTTGTTTTATGTATCACCCCACCTCACCTTTCCCGTTAAGCAGCCATAGTGTGTTTTCTGCATGTGTGACTCTGTTCTGTTTTGTAATTCAGTTGAAGTGTAACGGTTTTTACATTCCCTCTATAAGTGACACCTTATGAGAAGTTTCCTTTTCTGTGTGACTTATTTCACTTAGAATCGTCGTACCTAAATCCACTCATCATGCTGCTACTAGCCTTATGACATTGATTTCATGGCTGAGTGATATTCCATTGTACATAAGGACCACAACTTTTTTATCCATTTTTCGCTTTCCTGGGATATTTAAGGTGGAATGAAGTGGAGGTCCTTGTCAACAGAGCAGCCCTAAACTTTGGGGTGCTTGTGTCTTGCTGATTTTCAATTTTCCCACTTTATCCCCCCATGCGTGGAAGTGCCCTATGCTCTCTAAGCTGTGTTTTTTAGCTGTTTCAGGACACACCGTACACTTCTCCAGTGTGGCTGTTGGCAATTGACATCCCGCCCATCAGTGTAGCAAGGCTCCCATTTCTCCATGGCCTGTCCTGCATTTCTGGTTTTGACACTTTTTTCAGCATGGCCCTTTTGACCGATGGGAAGCGAGACTTCTTTGTAGCGCTGATTTGCCTTTCCAGGTTGCTTGGTTGGCCAAAAAGGGCGTATGCGTTTTTTCCTGAATATATTCAGGAAAAAACGCATACGCCCTTTTTGGCCAAGGGCATCATTGTCGACGTTTTGCCGCTTTTCATGTGCTTTAAAGACGATTCGAATCTACCTCCTGAAATCTGTTTCCTGCAATTCTGCCTTGATTTCAAATCCTCTTCTTTGCCTTCCCTCAATATATTTGTGGACGAGAGTTATCATTTATAACTCTGCAGGTTTGTGAATTGCAGTGCCCTGAAGCTCCATTTTACAAGTCGCTTTTTTGGGAGCTGGCCGCCAAAGCTCAGGATGGCTTCAGGCCCTGTTCTGGTTCCGGGGGGCAGGCTGAGCCTGTGGTTAATTCTTCTTCCTGATGGGAAAATAGAGTGACCTGTGCCTGTCCCAACACCAAGAGCGAGTCTCTCATTGGTTCCCCGTCTTCCCGTTCATCCTCAGGACAAATTGCAACCTGTACGGAACAGGAGGTTAAAGGTGCTGATGCTCCAAGTAGGGAGATTGCTAGTAAAGTGGCTGGAATAGCGAACCCGAGCACAAGGAGATGAGAAATGAGGTGCGTTTTAGAAACCTTTCCCCATCACACGGTGTACCATCTTCTGGGTTTCTCATGCATGTTTTCGATGTAGGAAGATGCCCTTGAACCTGGAGATTTGGGACCCATGCGATGGGTAGCACGCAGTATTACTTTAAAGGGTCTGCGTTTGCTCACCCAACCTCACCAAACCTCTCAGCCCCAAGAGTGTCCACCCTTATGTCTCATCCAGCTGTGGGTCTAGATATGGTCAATCCAGGTTGCATCACAGCCCCTGAAATAATTGTGTAAGAATTTCTCTCTCTTTCCCTGTCTTTGTTTCATGGGTTTTTAAAAGTAATTTATTTTTATAATGGGGTTTAGCTGCTTTACACGGCTGTGTTTATGCCGCTTTACACCCACTTGACACACTAACAGAGAGATATCAATACATAGGTTTTAAGATTATTACTAGTCAGATATATTCTTGTGCGGTGAATCGGGCGTGTTGAGTCCAGTTCTCTGAGCAAGGAGTAGGTCTTGTCTATTACATATTGGGTTTATGGAACGGTATCTGAGCTAATTTGAAACTCTTGTTTTATGTATCACCCCACCTCACCTTTCCCGTTAAGCAGCCATAGTGTGTTTTCTGCATGTGTGACTCTGTTCTGTTTTGTAATTCAGTTCAAGTGTAACGGTTTTTACATTCCCTCTATAAGTGACACCTTATGAGAAGTGTCCTTTTCTGTGTGACTTATTTCACTTAGAATCGTCGTACCTAAATCCACTCATCATGCTGCTACTAGCCTTATGACATTGATTTCATGGCTGAGTGATATTCCATTGTACATAAGGACCACAACTTTTTTATCCATTTTTCGCTTTCCTGGGATATTTAAGGTGGAATGAAGTGGAGGTCCTTGTCAACAGAGCAGCCCTAAACTTTGGGGTGCTTGTGTCTTGCTGATTTTCAATTTTCCCACTTTATCCCCCCATGCGTGGAAGTGCCCTATGCTCTCTAAGCTGTGTTTTTTAGCTGTTTCAGGACACACCGTACACTTCTCCAGTGTGGCTATTGGCAATTGACATCCCACCCATCAGTGTAGCAAGGCTCCCATTTCTCCATGGCCTGTCCTGCATTTCTGGTTTTGACACTTTTATCAGCATGGCCCTTTTGACCGATGGGAAGCGAGACTTCTTTGTAGCGCTGATTTGCCTTTCCAGGTTGCTTGGTTGGCCAAAAAGGGCGTATGCGTTTTTTCCTGAATATATTCAGGAAAAAACGCATACGCCCTTTTTGGCCAAGGGCATCATTGTCAACGTTTTGCCGCTTTTCATGTGCTTTAAAGACGATTCGAATCTACCTCCTGAAATCTGTTTCCTGCAATTCTGCCTTGATTTCAAATCCTCTTCTTTGCCTTCCCTCAATATATTTGTGGACGAGAGTTATCATTTATAACTCTGCAGGTTTGTGAATTGCAGTGCCCTGAAGCTCCATTTTACAAGTCGCTTTTTTGGGAGCTGGCCGCAAAAGCGCAGGATGGCTTCAGGCCCTGTTCTGGTTCCGGGGGGCAGGCTGAGCCTGTGGTTAATTCTTCTTCCTGATGGGAAAATAGAGTGACCTGTGCCTGTCCCAACACCAAGAGCTAGTCTCTCATTGGTTCCCCGTCTTCCCGTTCATCCTCAGGACAAATTGCAACCTGTACGGAACAGGAGGTTAAAGGTGCTGTTGCTCCAAGTAGGGAGATTGCTAGTAAAGTGGCTGGAATGGCGAACCCGAGCACAAGGAGATGAGAAATGAGGTGCGTTTTAGAAACCTTTCCCCATCACACGGTGTACCATCTTCTGGGTTTCTCATGCATGTTTTCGATGTAGGAAGATGCCCTTGAACCTGGAGATTTGGGACCCATGCGATGGGTAGCACGCAGTATTACTTTAAAGGGTCTGCGTTTGCTCACCCAACCTCACCAAACCTCTCAGCCCCAAGAGTGTCCACCCTTATGTCTCATCCAGCTGTGGGTCTAGATATGGTCAATCCAGGTTGCATCACAGCCCCTGAACGAATTGTGTAAGAATTTCTCTCTCTTTCCCTGTCTTTGTTTCATGGGTTTTTAAAAGTAATTTATTTTTATAATGGGGTTTAGCTGCTTTTCACGGCTGTGTTTATGCCGCTTTACACCCACTTGACACACTAACAGAGAGATATCAATACATAGGTTTTAAGATTATTACTAGTCAGATATATTCTTGTGCGGTGAATCGGGCGTGTTGAGTCCAGTTCTCTGAGCAAGGAGTAGGTCTTGTCTATTACATATTGGGTTTATGGAACGGTATCTGAGCTAATTTGAAACTCTTGTTTTATGTATCACCCCACCTCACCTTTCCCGTTAAGCAGCCATAGTGTGTTTTCTGCATGTGTGACTCTGTTCTGTTTTGTAATTCAGTTGAAGTGTAACGGTTTTTACATTCCCTCTATAAGTGACACCTTATGAGAAGTGTCCTTTTCTGTGTGACTTATTTCACTTAGAATCGTCGTACCTAAATCCACTCATCATGCTGCTACTAGCCTTATGACATTGATTTCATGGCTGAGTGATATTCCATTGTACATAAGGACCACAACTTTTTTATCCATTTTTCGCTTTCCTGGGATATTTAAGGTGGAATGAAGTGGAGGTCCTTGTCAACAGAGCAGCCCTAAACTTTGGGGTGAGTGTGTCTTGCTGATTTTCAATTTTCCCACTTTATCCCCCCATGCGTGGAAGTGCCCTATGCTCTCTAAGCTGTGTTTTTTAGCTGTTTCAGGACACACCGTACACTTCTCCAGTGTGGCTGTTGGCAATTGACATCCCGCCCATCAGTGTAGCAAGGCTCCCATTTCTCCATGGCCTGTCCTGCATTTCTGGTTTTGACACTTTTTTCAGCATGGCCCTTTTGACCGATGGGAAGCGAGACTTCTTTGTAGCGCTGATTTGCCTTTCCAGGTTGCTTGGTTGGCCAAAAAGGGCGTATGCGTTTTTTCCTGAATATATTCAGGAAAAAACGCATACGCCCTTTTTGGCCAAGGGCATCATTGTCAACGTTTTGCCGCTTTTCATGTGCTTTAAAGACGATTCGAATCTACCTCCTGAAATCTGTTTCCTGCAATTCTGCCTTGATTTCAAATCCTCTTCTTTGCCTTCCCTCAATATATTTGTGGACGAGAGTTATCATTTATAACTCTGCAGGTTTGTGAATTGCAGTGCCCTGAAGCTCCATTTTACAAGTCGCTTTTTTGGGAGCTGGCCGCCAAAGCTCAGGATGGCTTCAGGCCCTGTTCTGGTTCCGGGGGGCAGGCTGAGCCTGTGGTTAATTCTTCTTCCTGATGGGAAAATAGAGTGACCTGTGCCTGTCCCAACACCAAGAGCGAGTCTCTCATTGGTTCCCCGTCTTCCCGTTCATCCTCAGGACAAATTGCAACCTGTACGGAACAGGAGGTTAAAGGTGCTGATGCTCCAAGTAGGGAGATTGCTAGTAAAGTGGCTGGAATAGCGAACCCGAGCACAAGGAGATGAGAAATGAGGTGCGTTTTAGAAACCTTTCCCCATCACACGGTGTACCATCTTCTGGGTTTCTCATGCATGTTTTCGATGTAGGAAGATGCCCTTGAACCTGGAGATTTGGGACCCATGCGATGGGTAGCACGCAGTATTACTTTAAAGGGTCTGCGTTTGCTCACCCAACCTCACCAAACCTCTCAGCCCCAAGAGTGTCCACCCTTATGTCTCATCCAGCTGTGGGTCTAGATATGGTCAATCCAGGTTGCATCACAGCCCCTGAAATAATTGTGTAAGAATTTCTCTCTCTTTCCCTGTCTTTGTTTCATGGGTTTTTAAAAGTAATTTATTTTTATAATGGGGTTTAGCTGCTTTACACGGCTGTGTTTATGCCGCTTTACACCCACTTGACACACTAACAGAGAGATATCAATACATAGGTTTTAAGATTATTACTAGTCAGATATATTCTTGTGCGGTGAATCGGGCGTGTTGAGTCCAGTTCTCTGAGCAAGGAGTAGGTCTTGTCTATTACATATTGGGTTTATGGAACGGTATCTGAGCTAATTTGAAACTCTTGTTTTATGTATCACCCCACCTCACCTTTCCCGTTAAGCAGCCATAGTGTGTTTTCTGCATGTGTGACTCTGTTCTGTTTTGTAATTCAGTTCAAGTGTAACGGTTTTTACATTCCCTCTATAAGTGACACCTTATGAGAAGTGTCCTTTTCTGTGTGACTTATTTCACTTAGAATCTTCGTACCTAAATCCACTCATCATGCTGCTACTAGCCTTATGACATTGATTTCATGGCTGAGTGATATTCCATTGTACATAAGGACCACAACTTTTTTATCCATTTTTCGCTTTCCTGGGATATTTAAGGCGGAATGAAGTGGAGGTCCTTGTCAACAGAGCAGCCCTAAACTTTGGGGTGCTTGTGTCTTGCTGATTTTCAATTTTCCCACTTTATCCCCCCATGCGTGGAAGTGCCCTATGCTCTCTAAGCTGTGTTTTTTAGCTGTTTCAGGACACACCGTACACTTCTCCAGTGTGGCTGTTGGCAATTGAAATCCCGCCCATCAGTGTAGCAAGGCTCCCATTTCTCCATGGCCTGTCCTGCATTTCTGGTTTTGACACTTTTATCAGCATGGCCCTTTTGACCGATGGGAAGCGAGACTTCTTTGTAGCGCTGATTTGCCTTTCCAGGTTGCTTGGTTGGCCAAAAAGGGCGTATGCGTTTTTTCCTGAATATATTCAGGAAAAAACGCATACGCCCTTTTTGGCCAAGGGCATCATTGTCAACGTTTTGCCGCTTTTCATGTGCTTTAAAGACGATTCGAATCTACCTCCTGAAATCTGTTTCCTGCAATTCTGCCTTGATTTCAAATCCTCTTCTTTGCCTTCCCTCAATATATTTGTGGACGAGAGTTATCATTTATAACTCTGCAGGTTTGTGAATTGCAGTGCCCTGAAGCTCCATTTTACAAGTCGCTTTTTTGGGAGCTGGCCGCAAAAGCGCAGGATGGCTTCAGGCCCTGTTCTGGTTCCGGGGGGCAGGCTGAGCCTGTGGTTAATTCTTCTTCCTGATGGGAAAATAGAGTGACCTGTGCCTGTCCCAACACCAAGAGCGAGTCTCTCATTGGTTCCCCGTCTTCCCGTTCATCCTCAGGACAAATTGCAACCTGTACGGAACAGGAGGTTAAAGGTGCTGTTGCTCCAAGTAGGGAGATTGCTAGTAAAGTGGCTGGAATGGCGAACCCGAGCACAAGGAGATGAGAAATGAGGTGCGTTTTAGAAACCTTTCCCCATCACACGGTGTACCATCTTCTGGGTTTCTCATGCATGTTTTCGATGTAGGAAGATGCCCTTGAACCTGGAGATTTGGGACCCATGCGATGGGTAGCACGCAGTATTACTTTAAAGGGTCTGCGTTTGCTCACCCAACCTCACCAAACCTCTCAGCCCCAAGAGTGTCCACCCTTATGTCTCATCCAGCTGTGGGTCTAGATATGGTCAATCCAGGTTGCATCACAGCCCCTGAACGAATTGTTAAGAATTTCTCTCTCTTTCCCTGTCTTTGTTTCATGGGTTTTTAAAAGTAATTTATTTTTATAATGGGGTTTAGCTGCTTTTCACGGCTGTGTTTATGCCGCTTTACACCCACTTGACACACTAACAGAGAGATATCAATACATAGGTTTTAAGATTATTACTAGTCAGATATATTCTTGTGCGGTGAATCGGGCGTGTTGAGTCCAGTTCTCTGAGCAAGGAGTAGGTCTTGTCTATTACATATTGGGTTTATGGAACGGTATCTGAGCTAATTTGAAAGTCTTGTTTTATGTATCACCCCACCTCACCTTTCCCGTTAAGCAGCCATAGTGTGTTTTCTGCATGTGTGACTCTGTTCTGTTTTGTAATTCAGTTCAAGTGTAACGGTTTTTACATTCCCTCTATAAGTGACACCTTATGAGAAGTGTCCTTTTCTGTGTGACTTATTTCACTTAGAATCGTCGTACCTAAATCCACTCATCATGCTGCTACTAGCCTTATGACATTGATTTCATGGCTGAGTGATATTCCATTGTACATAAGGACCACAACTTTTTTATCCATTTTTCGCTTTCCTGGGATATTTAAGGTGGAATGAAGTGGAGGTCCTTGTCAACAGAGCAGCCCTAAACTTTGGGGTGCTTGTGTCTTGCTGATTTTCAATTTTCCCACTTTATCCCCCCATGCGTGGAAGTGCCCTATGCTCTCTAAGCTGTGTTTTTTAGATGTTTCAGGACACACCGTACACTTCTCCAGTGTGGCTGTTGGCAATTGACATCCCGCCCATCAGTGTAGCAAGGCTCCCATTTCTCCATGGCCTGTCCTGCATTTCTGGTTTTGACACTTTTTTCATCATGGCCCTTTTGACCGATGGGAAGCGAGACTTCTTTGTAGCGCTGATTTGCATTTCCAGGTTGCTTGGTTGGCCAAAAAGGGCGTATGCGTTTTTTCCTGAATATATTCAGGAAAAAACGCATACGCCCTTTTTGGCCAAGGGCATCATTGTCGACGTTTTGCCGCTTTTCATGTGCTTTAAAGACGATTCGAATCTACCTCCTGAAATCTGTTTCCTGCAATTCTGCCTTGATTTCAAATCCTCTTCTTTGCCTTCCCTCAATATATTTGTGGACGAGAGTTATCATTTATAACTCTGCAGGTTTGTGAATTGCAGTGCCCTGAAGCTCCATTTTACAAGTCGCTTTTTTGGGAGCTGGCCGCCAAAGCGCAGGATGGCTTCAGGCCCTGTTCTGGTTCCGGGGGGCAGGCTGAGCCTGTGGTTAATTCTTCTTCCTGATGGGAAAATAGAGTGACCTGTGCCTGTCCCAACACCAAGAGCGAGTCTCTCATTGGTTCCCCGTCTTCCCGTTCATCCTCAGGACAAATTGCAACCTGTACGGAACAGGAGGTTAAAGGTGCTGTTGCTCCAAGTAGGGAGATTGCTAGTAAAGTGGCTGGAATGGCGAACCCGAGCACAAGGAGATGAGAAATGAGGTGCGTTTTAGAAACCTTTCCCCATCACACGGTGTACCATCTTCTGGGTTTCTCATGCATGTTTTCGATGTAGGAAGATGCCCTTGAACCTGGAGATTTGGGACCCATGCGATGGGTAGCACGCAGTATTACTTTAAAGGGTCTGCGTTTGCTCACCCAACCTCACCAAACCTCTCAGCCCCAAGAGTGTCCACCCTTATGTCTCATCCAGCTGTGGGTCTAGATATGGTCAATCCAGGTTGCATCACAGCCCCTGAACGAATTGTGTAAGAATTTCTCTCTCTTTCCCTGTCTTTGTTTCATGGGTTTTTAAAAGTAATTTATTTTTATAATGGGGTTTAGCTGCTTTTCACGGCTGTGTTTATGCCGCTTTACACCCACTTGACACACTAACAGAGAGATATCAATACATAGGTTTTAAGATTATTACTAGTCAGATATATTCTTGTGCGGTGAATCGGGCGTGTTGAGTCCAGTTCTCTGAGCAAGGAGTAGGTCTTGTCTATTACATATTGGGTTTATGGAACGGTATCTGAGCTAATTTGAAACTCTTGTTTTATGTATCACCCCACCTCACCTTTCCCGTTAAGCAGCCATAGTGTGTTTTCTGCATGTGTGACTCTGTTCTGTTTTGTAATTCAGTTGAAGTGTAACGGTTTTTACATTCCCTCTATAAGTGACACCTTATGAGAAGTGTCCTTTTCTGTGTGACTTATTTCACTTAGAATCGTCGTACCTAAATCCACTCATCATGCTGCTACTAGCCTTATGACATTGATTTCATGGCTGAGTGATATTCCATTGTACATAAGGACCACAACTTTTTTATCCATTTTTCGCTTTCCTGGGATATTTAAGGTGGAATGAAGTGGAGGTCCTTGTCAACAGAGCAGCCCTAAACTTTGGGGTGAGTGTGTCTTGCTGATTTTCAATTTTCCCACTTTATCCCCCCATGCGTGGAAGTGCCCTATGCTCTCTAAGCTGTGTTTTTTAGCTGTTTCAGGACACACCGTACACTTCTCCAGTGTGGCTGTTGGCAATTGACATCCCGCCCATCAGTGTAGCAAGGCTCCCATTTCTCCATGGCCTGTCCTGCATTTCTGGTTTTGACACTTTTTTCAGCATGGCCCTTTTGACCGATGGGAAGCGAGACTTCTTTGTAGCGCTGATTTGCCTTTCCAGGTTGCTTGGTTGGCCAAAAAGGGCGTATGCGTTTTTTCCTGAATATATTCAGGAAAAAACGCATACGCCCTTTTTGGCCAAGGGCATCATTGTCAACGTTTTGCCGCTTTTCATGTGCTTTAAAGACGATTCGAATCTACCTCCTGAAATCTGTTTCCTGCAATTCTGCCTTGATTTCAAATCCTCTTCTTTGCCTTCCCTCAATATATTTGTGGACGAGAGTTATCATTTATAACTCTGCAGGTTTGTGAATTGCAGTGCCCTGAAGCTCCATTTTACAAGTCGCTTTTTTGGGAGCTGGCCGCCAAAGCTCAGGATGGCTTCAGGCCCTGTTCTGGTTCCGGGGGGCAGGCTGAGCCTGTGGTTAATTCTTCTTCCTGATGGGAAAATAGAGTGACCTGTGCCTGTCCCAACACCAAGAGCGAGTCTCTCATTGGTTCCCCGTCTTCCCGTTCATCCTCAGGACAAATTGCAACCTGTACGGAACAGGAGGTTAAAGGTGCTGATGCTCCAAGTAGGGAGATTGCTAGTAAAGTGGCTGGAATAGCGAACCCGAGCACAAGGAGATGAGAAATGAGGTGCGTTTTAGAAACCTTTCCCCATCACACGGTGTACCATCTTCTGGGTTTCTCATGCATGTTTTCGATGTAGGAAGATGCCCTTGAACCTGGAGATTTGGGACCCATGCGATGGGTAGCACGCAGTATTACTTTAAAGGGTCTGCGTTTGCTCACCCAACCTCACCAAACCTCTCAGCCCCAAGAGTGTCCACCCTTATGTCTCATCCAGCTGTGGGTCTAGATATGGTCAATCCAGGTTGCATCACAGCCCCTGAAATAATTGTGTAAGAATTTCTCTCTCTTTCCCTGTCTTTGTTTCATGGGTTTTTAAAAGTAATTTATTTTTATAATGGGGTTTAGCTGCTTTACACGGCTGTGTTTATGCCGCTTTACACCCACTTGACACACTAACAGAGAGATATCAATACATAGGTTTTAAGATTATTACTAGTCAGATATATTCTTGTGCGGTGAATCGGGCGTGTTGAGTCCAGTTCTCTGAGCAAGGAGTAGGTCTTGTCTATTACATATTGGGTTTATGGAACGGTATCTGAGCTAATTTGAAACTCTTGTTTTATGTATCACCCCACCTCACCTTTCCCGTTAAGCAGCCATAGTGTGTTTTCTGCATGTGTGACTCTGTTCTGTTTTGTAATTCAGTTCAAGTGTAACGGTTTTTACATTCCCTCTATAAGTGACACCTTATGAGAAGTGTCCTTTTCTGTGTGACTTATTTCACTTAGAATCTTCGTACCTAAATCCACTCATCATGCTGCTACTAGCCTTATGACATTGATTTCATGGCTGAGTGATATTCCATTGTACATAAGGACCACAACTTTTTTATCCATTTTTCGCTTTCCTGGGATATTTAAGGCGGAATGAAGTGGAGGTCCTTGTCAACAGAGCAGCCCTAAACTTTGGGGTGCTTGTGTCTTGCTGATTTTCAATTTTCCCACTTTATCCCCCCATGCGTGGAAGTGCCCTATGCTCTCTAAGCTGTGTTTTTTAGCTGTTTCAGGACACACCGTACACTTCTCCAGTGTGGCTGTTGGCAATTGACATCCCGCCCATCAGTGTAGCAAGGCTCCCATTTCTCCATGGCCTGTCCTGCATTTCTGGTTTTGACACTTTTATCAGCATGGCCCTTTTGACCGATGGGAAGCGAGACTTCTTTGTAGCGCTGATTTGCCTTTCCAGGTTGCTTGGTTGGCCAAAAAGGGCGTATGCGTTTTTTCCTGAATATATTCAGGAAAAAACGCATACGCCCTTTTTGGCCAAGGGCATCATTGTCAACGTTTTGCCGCTTTTCATGTGCTTTAAAGACGATTCGAATCTACCTCCTGAAATCTGTTTCCTGCAATTCTGCCTTGATTTCAAATCCTCTTCTTTGCCTTCCCTCAATATATTTGTGGACGAGAGTTATCATTTATAACTCTGCAGGTTTGTGAATTGCAGTGCCCTGAAGCTCCATTTTACAAGTCGCTTTTTTGGGAGCTGGCCGCAAAAGCGCAGGATGGCTTCAGGCCCTGTTCTGGTTCCGGGGGGCAGGCTGAGCCTGTGGTTAATTCTTCTTCCTGATGGGAAAATAGAGTGACCTGTGCCTGTCCCAACACCAAGAGCGAGTCTCTCATTGGTTCCCCGTCTTCCCGTTCATCCTCAGGACAAATTGCAACCTGTACGGAACAGGAGGTTAAAGGTGCTGTTGCTCCAAGTAGGGAGATTGCTAGTAAAGTGGCTGGAATGGCGAACCCGAGCACAAGGAGATGAGAAATGAGGTGCGTTTTAGAAACCTTTCCCCATCACACGGTGTACCATCTTCTGGGTTTCTCATGCATGTTTTCGATGTAGGAAGATGCCCTTGAACCTGGAGATTTGGGACCCATGCGATGGGTAGCACGCAGTATTACTTTAAAGGGTCTGCGTTTGCTCACCCAACCTCACCAAACCTCTCAGCCCCAAGAGTGTCCACCCTTATGTCTCATCCAGCTGTGGGTCTAGATATGGTCAATCCAGGTTGCATCACAGCCCCTGAACGAATTGTTAAGAATTTCTCTCTCTTTCCCTGTCTTTGTTTCATGGGTTTTTAAAAGTAATTTATTTTTATAATGGGGTTTAGCTGCTTTTCACGGCTGTGTTTATGCCGCTTTACACCCACTTGACACACTAACAGAGAGATATCAATACATAGGTTTTAAGATTATTACTAGTCAGATATATTCTTGTGCGGTGAATCGGGCGTGTTGAGTCCAGTTCTCTGAGCAAGGAGTAGGTCTTGTCTATTACATATTGGGTTTATGGAACGGTATCTGAGCTAATTTGAAAGTCTTGTTTTATGTATCACCCCACCTCACCTTTCCCGTTAAGCAGCCATAGTGTGTTTTCTGCATGTGTGACTCTGTTCTGTTTTGTAATTCAGTTCAAGTGTAACGGTTTTTACATTCCCTCTATAAGTGACACCTTATGAGAAGTGTCCTTTTCTGTGTGACTTATTTCACTTAGAATCGTCGTACCTAAATCCACTCATCATGCTGCTACTAGCCTTATGACATTGATTTCATGGCTGAGTGATATTCCATTGTACATAAGGACCACAACTTTTTTATCCATTTTTCGCTTTCCTGGGATATTTAAGGTGGAATGAAGTGGAGGTCCTTGTCAACAGAGCAGCCCTAAACTTTGGGGTGCTTGTGTCTTGCTGATTTTCAATTTTCCCACTTTATCCCCCCATGCGTGGAAGTGCCCTATGCTCTCTAAGCTGTGTTTTTTAGATGTTTCAGGACACACCGTACACTTCTCCAGTGTGGCTGTTGGCAATTGACATCCCGCCCATCAGTGTAGCAAGGCTCCCATTTCTCCATGGCCTGTCCTGCATTTCTGGTTTTGACACTTTTTTCATCATGGCCCTTTTGACCGATGGGAAGCGAGACTTCTTTGTAGCGCTGATTTGCATTTCCAGGTTGCTTGGTTGGCCAAAAAGGGCGTATGCGTTTTTTCCTGAATATATTCAGGAAAAAACGCATACGCCCTTTTTGGCCAAGGGCATCATTGTCGACGTTTTGCCGCTTTTCATGTGCTTTAAAGACGATTCGAATCTACCTCCTGAAATCTGTTTCCTGCAATTCTGCCTTGATTTCAAATCCTCTTCTTTGCCTTCCCTCAATATATTTGTGGACGAGAGTTATCATTTATAACTCTGCAGGTTTGTGAATTGCAGTGCCCTGAAGCTCCATTTTACAAGTCGCTTTTTTGGGAGCTGGCCGCCAAAGCGCAGGATGGCTTCAGGCCCTGTTCTGGTTCCGGGGGGCAGGCTGAGCCTGTGGTTAATTCTTCTTCCTGATGGGAAAATAGAGTGACCTGTGCCTGTCCCAACACCAAGAGCGAGTCTCTCATTGGTTCCCCGTCTTCCCGTTCATCCTCAGGACAAATTGCAACCTGTACGGAACAGGAGGTTAAAGGTGCTGTTGCTCCAAGTAGGGAGATTGCTAGTAAAGTGGCTGGAATGGCGAACCCGAGCACAAGGAGATGAGAAATGAGGTGCGTTTTAGAAACCTTTCCCCATCACACGGTGTACCATCTTCTGGGTTTCTCATGCATGTTTTCGATGTAGGAAGATGCCCTTGAACCTGGAGATTTGGGACCCATGCGATGGGTAGCACGCAGTATTACTTTAAAGGGTCTGCGTTTGCTCACCCAACCTCACCAAACCTCTCAGCCCCAAGAGTGTCCACCCTTATGTCTCATCCAGCTGTGGGTCTAGATATGGTCAATCCAGGTTGCATCACAGCCCCTGAACGAATTGTGTAAGAATTTCTCTCTCTTTCCCTGTCTTTGTTTCATGGGTTTTTAAAAGTAATTTATTTTTATAATGGGGTTTAGCTGCTTTTCACGGCTGTGTTTATGCCGCTTTACACCCACTTGACACACTAACAGAGAGATATCAATACATAGGTTTTAAGATTATTACTAGTCAGATATATTCTTGTGCGGTGAATCGGGCGTGTTGAGTCCAGTTCTCTGAGCAAGGAGTAGGTCTTGTCTATTACATATTGGGTTTATGGAACGGTATCTGAGCTAATTTGAAACTCTTGTTTTATGTATCACCCCACCTCACCTTTCCCGTTAAGCAGCCATAGTGTGTTTTCTGCATGTGTGACTCTGTTCTGTTTTGTAATTCAGTTGAAGTGTAACGGTTTTTACATTCCCTCTATAAGTGACACCTTATGAGAAGTGTCCTTTTCTGTGTGACTTATTTCACTTAGAATCGTCGTACCTAAATCCACTCATCATGCTGCTACTAGCCTTATGACATTGATTTCATGGCTGAGTGATATTCCATTGTACATAAGGACCACAACTTTTTTATCCATTTTTCGCTTTCCTGGGATATTTAAGGTGGAATGAAGTGGAGGTCCTTGTCAACAGAGCAGCCCTAAACTTTGGGGTGCTTGTGTCTTGCTGATTTTCAATTTTCCCACTTTATCCCCCCATGCGTGGAAGTGCCCTATGCTCTCTAAGCTGTGTTTTTTAGCTGTTTCAGGACACACCGTACACTTCTCCAGTGTGGCTGTTGGCAATTGACATCCCGCCCATCAGTGTAGCAAGGCTCCCATTTCTCCATGGCCTGTCCTGCATTTCTGGTTTTGACACTTTTTTCAGCATGGCCCTTTTGACCGATGGGAAGCGAGACTTCTTTGTAGCGCTGATTTGCCTTTCCAGGTTGCTTGGTTGGCCAAAAAGGGCGTATGCGTTTTTTCCTGAATATATTCAGGAAAAAACGCATACGCCCTTTTTGGCCAAGGGCATCATTGTCAACGTTTTGCCGCTTTTCATGTGCTTTAAAGACGATTCGAATCTACCTCCTGAAATCTGTTTCCTGCAATTCTGCCTTGATTTCAAATCCTCTTCTTTGCCTTCCCTCAATATATTTGTGGACGAGAGTTATCATTTATAACTCTGCAGGTTTGTGAATTGCAGTGCCCTGAAGCTCCATTTTACAAGTCGCTTTTTTGGGAGCTGACCGCAAAAGCGCAGGATGGCTTCAGGCCCTGTTCTGGTTCCGGGGGGCAGGCTGAGCCTGTGGTTAATTCTTCTTCCTGATGGGAAAATAGAGTGACCTGTGCCTGTCCCAACACCAAGAGCTAGTCTCTCATTGGTTCCCCGTCTTCCCGTTCATCCTCAGGACAAATTGCAACCTGTACGGAACAGGAGGTTAAAGGTGCTGTTGCTCCAAGTAGGGAGATTGCTAGTAAAGTGGCTGGAATGGCGAACCCGAGCACAAGGAGATGAGAAATGAGGTGCGTTTTAGAAACCTTTCCCCATCACACGGTGTACCATCTTCTGGGTTTCTCATGCATGTTTTCGATGTAGGAAGATGCCCTTGAACCTGGAGATTTGGGACCCATGCGATGGGTAGCACGCAGTATTACTTTAAAGGGTCTGCGTTTGCTCACCCAACCTCACCAAACCTCTCAGCCCCAAGAGTGTCCACCCTTATGTCTCATCCAGCTGTGGGTCTAGATATGGTCAATCCAGGTTGCATCACAGCCCCTGAACGAATTGTGTAAGAATTTCTCTCTCTTTCCCTGTCTTTGTTTCATGGGTTTTTAAAAGTAATTTATTTTTATAATGGGGTTTAGCTGCTTTTCACGGCTGTGTTTATGCCGCTTTACACCCACTTGACACACTAACAGAGAGATATCAATACATAGGTTTTAAGATTATTACTAGTCAGATATATTCTTGTGCGGTGAATCGGGCGTGTTGAGTCCAGTTCTCTGAGCAAGGAGTAGGTCTTGTCTATTACATATTGGGTTTATGGAACGGTATCTGAGCTAATTTGAAAGTCTTGTTTTATGTATCACCCCACCTCACCTTTCCCGTTAAGCAGCCATAGTGTGTTTTCTGCATGTGTGACTCTGTTCTGTTTTGTAATTCAGTTGAAGTGTAACGGTTTTTACATTCCCTCTATAAGTGACACCTTATGAGAAGTGTCCTTTTCTGTGTGACTTATTTCACTTAGAATCGTCGTACCTAAATCCACTCATCATGCTGCTACTAGCCTTATGACATTGATTTCATGGCTGAGTGATATTCCATTGTACATAAGGACCACAACTTTTTTATCCATTTTTCGCTTTCCTGGGATATTTAAGGTGGAATGAAGTGGAGGTCCTTGTCAACAGAGCAGCCCTAAACTTTGGGGTGCTTGTGTCTTGCTGATTTTCAATTTTCCCACTTTATCCCCCCATGCGTGGAAGTGCCCTATGCTCTCTAAGCTGTGTTTTTTAGCTGTTTCAGGACACACCGTACACTTCTCCAGTGTGGCTGTTGGCAATTTACATCCCGCCCATCAGTGTAGCAAGGCTCCCATTTCTCCATGGCCTGTCCTGCATTTCTGGTTTTGACACTTTTTTCAGCATGGCCCTTTTGACCGATGGGAAGCGAGACTTCTTTGTAGCGCTGATTTGCCTTTCCAGGTTGCTTGGTTGGCCAAAAAGGGCGTATGCGTTTTTTCCTGAATACATTCAGGAAAAAACGCATACGCCCTTTTTGGCCAAGGGCATCATTGTCAACGTTTTGCCGCTTTTCATGTGCTTTAAAGACGATTCGAATCTACCTCCTGAAATCTGTTTCCTGCAATTCTGCCTTGATTTCAAATCCTCTTCTTTGCCTTCCCTCAATATATTTGTGGACGAGAGTTATCATTTATAACTCTGCAGGTTTGTGAATTGCAGTGCCCTGAAGCTCCATTTTACAAGTCGCTTTTTTGGGAGCTGGCCGCCAAAGCGCAGGATGGCTTCAGGCCCTGTTCTGGTTCCGGGGGGCAGGCTGAGCCTGTGGTTAATTCTTCTTCCTGATGGGAAAATAGAGTGACCTGTGCCTGTCCCAACACCAAGAGCTAGTCTCTCATTGGTTCCCCGTCTTCCCGTTCATCCTCAGGACAAATTGCAACCTGTACGGAACAGGAGGTTAAAGGTGCTGTTGCTCCAAGTAGGGAGATTGCTAGTAAAGTGGCTGGAATGGCGAACCCGAGCACAAGGAGATGTGAAATGAGGTGCGTTTTAGAAACCTTTCCCCATCACACGGTGTACCATCTTCTGGGTTTCTCATGCATGTTTTCGATGTAGGAAGATGCCCTTGAACCTGGAGATTTGGGACCCATGCGATGGGTAGCACGCAGTATTACTTTAAAGGTTCTGCGTTTGCTCACCCAACCTCACCAAACCTCTCAGCCCCAAGAGTGTCCACCCTTATGTCTCATCCAGCTGTGGGTCTAGATATGGTCAATCCAGGTTGCATCACAGCCCCTGAACGAATTGTGTAAGAATTTCTCTCTCTTTCCCTGTCTTTGTTTCATGGGTTTTTAAAAGTAATTTATTTTTATAATGGGGTTTAGCTGCTTTTCACGGCTGTGTTTATGCCGCTTTACACCCACTTGACACACTAACAGAGAGATATCAATACATAGGTTTTAAGATTATTACTAGTCAGATATATTCTTGTGCGGTGAATCGGGCGTGTTGAGTCCAGTTCTCTGAGCAAGGAGTAGGTCTTGTCTATTACATATTGGGTTTATGGAACGGTATCTGAGCTAATTTGAAACTCTTGTTTTATGTATCACCCCACCTCACCTTTCCCGTTAAGCAGCCATAGTGTGTTTTCTGCATGTGTGACTCTGTTCTGTTTTGTAATTCAGTTCAAGTGTAACGGTTTTTACATTCCCTCTATAAGTGACACCTTATGAGAAGTGTCCTTTTCTGTGTGACTTATTTCACTTAGAATCGTCGTACCTAAATCCACTCATCATGCTGCTACTAGCCTTATGACATTGATTTCATGGCTGAGTGATATTCCATTGTACATAAGGACCACAACTTTTTTATCCATTTTTCGCTTTCCTGGGATATTTAAGGTGGAATGAAGTGGAGGTCCTTGTCAACAGAGCAGCCCTAAACTTTGGGGTGCTTGTGTCTTGCTGATTTTCAATTTTCCCACTTTATCCCCCCATGCGTGGAAGTGCCCTATGCTCTCTAAGCTGTGTTTTTTAGCTGTTTCAGGACACACCGTACACTTCTCCAGTGTGGCTGTTGGCAATTGACATCCCGCCCATCAGTGTAGCAAGGCTCCCATTTCTCCATGGCCTGTCCTGCATTTCTGGTTTTGACACTTTTTTCAGCATGGCCCTTTTGACCGATGGGAAGCGAGACTTCTTTGTAGCGCTGATTTGCCTTTCCAGGTTGCTTGGTTGGCCAAAAAGGGCGTATGCGTTTTTTCCTGAATATATTCAGGAAAAAACGCATACGCCCTTTTTGGCCAAGGGCATCATTGTCGACGTTTTGCCGCTTTTCATGTGCTTTAAAGACGATTCGAATCTACCTCCTGAAATCTGTTTCCTGCAATTCTGCCTTGATTTCAAATCCTCTTCTTTGCCTTCCCTCAATATATTTGTGGACAACAGTTATCATTTATAACTCTGCAGGTTTGTGAATTGCAGTGCCCTGAAGCTCCATTTTACAAGTCGCTTTTTTGGGAGCTGGCCGCAAAAGCGCAGGATGGCTTCAGGCCCTGTTCTGGTTCCGGGGGGCAGGCTGAGCCTTTGGTTAATTCTTCTTCCTGATGGGAAAATAGAGTGACCTGTGCCTGTCCCAACACCAAGAGCTAGTCTCTCATTGGTTCCCCGTCTTCCCGTTCATCCTCAGGACAAATTGCAACCTGTACGGAACAGGAGGTTAAAGGTGCTGTTGCTCCAAGTAGGGAGATTGCTAGTAAAGTGGCTGGAATGGCGAACCCGAGCACAAGGAGATGTGAAATGAGGTGCGTTTTAGAAACCTTTCCCCATCACACGGTGTACCATCTTCTGGGTTTCTCATGCATGTTTTCGATGTAGGAAGATGCCCTTGAACCTGGAGATTTGGGACCCATGCGATGGGTAGCACGCAGTATTACTTTAAAGGGTCTGCGTTTGCTCACCCAACCTCACCAAACCTCTCAGCCCCAAGAGTGTCCACCCTTATGTCTCATCCAGCTGTGGGTCTAGATATGGTCAATCCAGGTTGCATCACAGCCCCTGAACGAATTGTGTAAGAATTTCTCTCTCTTTCCCTGTCTTTGTTTCATGGGTTTTTAAAAGTAATTTATTTTTATAATGGGGTTTAGCTGCTTTTCACGGCTGTGTTTATGCCGCTTTACACCCACTTGACACACTAACAGAGAGATATCAATACATAGGTTTTAAGATTATTACTAGTCAGATATATTCTTGTGCGGTGAATCGGGCGTGTTGAGTCCAGTTCTCTGAGCAAGGAGTAGGTCTTGTCTATTACATATTGGGTTTATGGAACGGTATCTGAGCTAATTTGAAACTCTTGTTTTATGTATCACCCCACCTCACCTTTCCCGTTAAGCAGCCATAGTGTGTTTTCTGCATGTGTGACTCTGTTCTGTTTTGTAATTCAGTTGAAGTGTAACGGTTTTTACATTCCCTCTATAAGTGACACCTTATGAGAAGTGTCCTTTTCTGTGTGACTTATTTCACTTAGAATCGTCGTACCTAAATCCACTCATCATGCTGCTACTAGCCTTATGACATTGATTTCATGGCTGAGTGATATTCCATTGTACATAAGGACCACAACTTTTTTATCCATTTTTCGCTTTCCTGGGATATTTAAGGTGGAATGAAGTGGAGGTCCTTGTCAACAGAGCAGCCCTAAACTTTGGGGTGCTTGTGTCTTGCTGATTTTCAATTTTCCCACTTTATCCCCCCATGCGTGGAAGTGCCCTATGCTCTCTAAGCTGTGTTTTTTAGCTGTTTCAGGACACACCATACACTTCTCCAGTGTGGCTGTTGGCAATTGACATCCCGCCCATCAGTGTAGCAAGGCTCCCATTTCTCCATGGCCTGTCCTGCATTTCTGGTTTTGACACTTTTCTCAGCATGGCCCTTTTGACCGATGGGAAGCGAGACTTCTTTGTAGCGCTGATTTGCCTTTCCAGGTTGCTTGGTTGGCCAAAAAGGGCGTATGCGTTTTTTCCTGAATATATTCAGGAAAAAACGCATACGCCCTTTTTGGCCAAGGGCATCATTGTCAACGTTTTGCTGCTTTTCATGTGCTTTAATGACGATTCGAATCTACCTCCTGAAATCTGTTTCCTGCAATTCTGCCTTGATTTCAAATCCTCTTCTTTGCCTTCCCTCAATATATTTGTGGACGAGAGTTATCATTTATAACTCTGCAGGTTTGTGAATTGCAGTGCCCTGAAGCTCCATTTTACAAGTCGCTTTTTTGGGAGCTGGCCGCAAAAGCGCAGGATGGCTTCAGGCCCTGTTCTGGTTCCGGGGGGCAGGCTGAGCCTGTGGTTAATTCTTCTTCCTGATGGGAAAATAGAGTGACCTGTGCCTGTCCCAACACCAAGAGCGAGTCTCTCATTGGTTCCCCGTCTTCCCGTTCATCCTCAGGACAAATTGCAACCTGTACGGAACAGGAGGTTAAAGGTGCTGATGCTCCAAGTAGGGAGATTGCTAGTAAAGTGGCTGGAATGGCGAACCCGAGCACAAGGAGATGTGAAATGAGGTGCGTTTTAGAAACCTTTCCCCATCACACGGTGTACCATCTTCTGGGTTTCTCATGCATGTTTTCGATGTAGGAAGATGCCCTTGAACCTGGAGATTTGGGACCCATGCGATGGGTAGCACGCAGTATTACTTTAAAGGGTCTGCGTTTGCTCACCCAACCTCACCAAACCTCTCAGCCCCAAGAGTGTCCACCCTTATGTCTCATCCAGCTGTGGGTCTAGATATGGTCAATCCAGGTTGCATCACAGCCCCTGAACGAATTGTGTAAGAATTTCTCTCTCTTTCCCTGTCTTTGTTTCATGGGTTTTTAAAAGTAATTTATTTTTATAATGGGGTTTAGCTGCTTTTCACGGCTGTGTTTATGCCGCTTTACACCCACTTGACACACTAACAGAGAGATATCAATACATAGGTTTTAAGATTATTACTAGTCAGATATATTCTTGTGCGGTGAATCGGGCGTGTTGAGTCCAGTTCTCTGAGCAAGGAGTAGGTCTTGTCTATTACATATTGGGTTTATGGAACGGTATCTGAGCTAATTTGAAACTCTTGTTTTATGTATCACCCCACCTCACCTTTCCCGTTAAGCAGCCATAGTGTGTTTTCTGCATGTGTGACTCTGTTCTGTTTTGTAATTCAGTTGAAGTGTAACGGTTTTTACATTCCCTCTATAAGTGACACCTTATGAGAAGTGTCCTTTTCTGTGTGACTTATTTCACTTAGAATCGTCGTACCTAAATCCACTCATCATGCTGCTACTAGCCTTATGACATTGATTTCATGGCTGAGTGATATTCCATTGTACATAAGGACCACAACTTTTTTATCCATTTTTCGCTTTCCTGGGATATTTAAGGTGGAATGAAGTGGAGGTCCTTGTCAACAGAGCAGCCCTAAACTTTGGGGTGCTTGTGTCTTGCTGATTTTCAATTTTCCCACTTTATCCCCCCATGCGTGGAAGTGCCCTATGCTCTCTAAGCTGTGTTTTTTAGCTGTTTCAGGACACACCATACACTTCTCCAGTGTGGCTGTTGGCAATTGACATCCCGCCCATCAGTGTAGCAAGGCTCCCATTTCTCCATGGCCTGTCCTGCATTTCTGGTTTTGACACTTTTCTCAGCATGGCCCTTTTGACCGATGGGAAGCGAGACTTCTTTGTAGCGCTGATTTGCCTTTCCAGGTTGCTTGGTTGGCCAAAAAGGGCGTATGCGTTTTTTCCTGAATATATTCAGGAAAAAACGCATACGCCCTTTTTGGCCAAGGGCATCATTGTCGATGTTGTGCCGCTTTTCATGTGCTTTAAAGACGATTCGAATCTACCTCCTGAAATCTGTTTCCTGCAATTCTGCCTTGATTTCAAATCCTCTTCTTTGCCTTCCCTCAATATATTTGTGGACAACAGTTATCATTTATAACTCTGCAGGTTTGTGAATTGCAGTGCCCTGAAGCTCCATTTTACAAGTCGCTTTTTTGGGAGCTGGCCGCAAAAGCGCAGGATGGCTTCAGGCCCTGTTCTGGTTCCGGGGGGCAGGCTGAGCCTTTGGTTAATTCTTCTTCCTGATGGGAAAATAGAGTGACCTGTGCCTGTCCCAACACCAAGAGCTAGTCTCTCATTGGTTCCCCGTCTTCCCGTTCATCCTCAGGACAAATTGCAACCTGTACGGAACAGGAGGTTAAAGGTGCTGTTGCTCCAAGTAGGGAGATTGCTAGTAAAGTGGCTGGAATGGCGAACCCGAGCACAAGGAGATGTGAAATGAGGTGCGTTTTAGAAACCTTTCCCCATCACACGGTGTACCATCTTCTGGGTTTCTCATGCATGTTTTCGATGTAGGAAGATGCCCTTGAACCTGGAGATTTGGGACCCATGCGATGGGTAGCACGCAGTATTACTTTAAAGGGTCTGCGTTTGCTCACCCAACCTCACCAAACCTCTCAGCCCCAAGAGTGTCCACCCTTATGTCTCATCCAGCTGTGGGTCTAGATATGGTCAATCCAGGTTGCATCACAGCCCCTGAACGAATTGTGTAAGAATTTCTCTCTCTTTCCCTGTCTTTGTTTCATGGGTTTTTAAAAGTAATTTATTTTTATAATGGGGTTTAGCTGCTTTTCACGGCTGTGTTTATGCCGCTTTACACCCACTTGACACACTAACAGAGAGATATCAATACATAGGTTTTAAGATTATTACTAGTCAGATATATTCTTGTGCGGTGAATCGGGCGTGTTGAGTCCAGTTCTCTGAGCAAGGAGTAGGTCTTGTCTATTACATATTGGGTTTATGGAACGGTATCTGAGCTAATTTGAAACTCTTGTTTTATGTATCACCCCACCTCACCTTTCCCGTTAAGCAGCCATAGTGTGTTTTCTGCATGTGTGACTCTGTTCTGTTTTGTAATTCAGTTGAAGTGTAACGGTTTTTACATTCCCTCTATAAGTGACACCTTATGAGAAGTGTCCTTTTCTGTGTGACTTATTTCACTTAGAATCGTCGTACCTAAATCCACTCATCATGCTGCTACTAGCCTTATGACATTGATTTCATGGCTGAGTGATATTCCATTGTACATAAGGACCACAACTTTTTTATCCATTTTTCGCTTTCCTGGGATATTTAAGGTGGAATGAAGTGGAGGTCCTTGTCAACAGAGCAGCCCTAAACTTTGGGGTGCTTGTGTCTTGCTGATTTTCAATTTTCCCACTTTATCCCCCCATGCGTGGAAGTGCCCTATGCTCTCTAAGCTGTGTTTTTTAGCTGTTTCAGGACACACCATACACTTCTCCAGTGTGGCTGTTGGCAATTGACATCCCGCCCATCAGTGTAGCAAGGCTCCCATTTCTCCATGGCCTGTCCTGCATTTCTGGTTTTGACACTTTTCTCAGCATGGCCCTTTTGACCGATGGGAAGCGAGACTTCTTTGTAGCGCTGATTTGCCTTTCCAGGTTGCTTGGTTGGCCAAAAAGGGCGTATGCGTTTTTTCCTGAATATATTCAGGAAAAAACGCATACGCCCTTTTTGGCCAAGGGCATCATTGTCAACGTTTTGCTGCTTTTCATGTGCTTTAATGACGATTCGAATCTACCTCCTGAAATCTGTTTCCTGCAATTCTGCCTTGATTTCAAATCCTCTTCTTTGCCTTCCCTCAATATATTTGTGGACGAGAGTTATCATTTATAACTCTGCAGGTTTGTGAATTGCAGTGCCCTGAAGCTCCATTTTACAAGTCGCTTTTTTGGGAGCTGGCCGCAAAAGCGCAGGATGGCTTCAGGCCCTGTTCTGGTTCCGGGGGGCAGGCTGAGCCTGTGGTTAATTCTTCTTCCTGATGGGAAAATAGAGTGACCTGTGCCTGTCCCAACACCAAGAGCGAGTCTCTCATTGGTTCCCCGTCTTCCCGTTCATCCTCAGGACAAATTGCAACCTGTACGGAACAGGAGGTTAAAGGTGCTGATGCTCCAAGTAGGGAGATTGCTAGTAAAGTGGCTGGAATAGCGAACCCGAGCACAAGGAGATGAGAAATGAGGTGCGTTTTAGAAACCTTTCCCCATCACACGGTGTACCATCTTCTGGGTTTCTCATGCATGTTTTCGATGTAGGAAGATGCCCTTGAACCTGGAGATTTGGGACCCATGCGATGGGTAGCACGCAGTATTACTTTAAAGGGTCTGCGTTTGCTCACCCAACCTCACCAAACCTCTCAGCCCCAAGAGTGTCCACCCTTATGTCTCATCCAGCTGTGGGTCTAGATATGGTCAATCCAGGTTGCATCACAGCCCCTGAAAGAATTGTGTAAGAATTTCTCTCTCTTTCCCTGTCTTTGTTTCATGGGTTTTAAAAAGTAATTTATTTTTATAATGGGGTTTAGCTGCTTTTCACGGCTGTGTTTATGCCGCTTTACACCCACTTGACACACTAACAGAGAGATATCAATACATAGGTTTTAAGATTATTACTAGTCAGATATATTCTTGTGCGGTGAATCGGGCGTGTTGAGTCCAGTTCTCTGAGCAAGGAGTAGGTCTTGTCTATTACATATTGGGTTTATGGAACGGTATCTGAGCTAATTTGAAAGTATTGTTTTATGTATCACCCCACCTCACCTTTCCCGTTAAGCAGCCATAGTGTGTTTTCTGCATGTGTGACTCTGTTCTGTTTTGTAATTCAGTTCAAGTGTAACGGTTTTTACATTCCCTCTATAAGTGACACCTTATGAGAAGTGTCCTTTTCTGTGTGACTTATTTCACTTAGAATCGTCGTACCTAAATCCACTCATCATGCTGCTACTAGCCTTATGACATTGATTTCATGGCTGAGTGATATTCCATTGTACATAAGGACCACAACTTTTTTATCCATTTTTCGCTTTCCTGGGATATTTAAGGTGGAATGAAGTGGAGGTCCTTGTCAACAGAGCAGCCCTAAACTTTGGGGTGCTTGTGTCTTGCTGATTTTCAATTTTCCCACTTTATCCCCCCATGCGTGGAAGTGCCCTATGCTCTCTAAGCTGTGTTTTTTAGCTATTTCAGGACACACCGTACACTTCTACAGTGTGGCTGTTGGCAATTGACATCACGCCCATCAGTGTAGCAAGGCTCCCATTTCTCCATGGCCTGTCCTGCATTTCTGGTTTTGACACTTTTTTCAGCATGGCCCTTTTGACCGAAGGGAAGCGAGACTTCTTTGTAGCGCTGATTTGCCTTTCCAGGTTGCTTGGTTGGCCAAAAAGGGCATATGCGTTTTTTCCTGAATATATTCAGGAAAAAACGCATACGCCCTTTTTGGCCAAGGGCATCATTGTCAACGTTTTGCCGCTTTTCATGTGCTTTAAAGACGATTCGAATCTACCTCCTGAAATCTGTTTCCTGCAATTCTGCCTTGATTTCAAATCCTCTTCTTTGCCTTCCCTCAATATATTTGTGGACGAGAGTTATCATTTATAACTCTGCAGGTTTGTGAATTGCAGTGCCCTGAAGCTCCATTTTACAAGTCGCTTTTTTGGGAGCTGGCCGCAAAAGCGCAGGATGGCTTCAGGCCCTGTTCTGGTTCCGGGGGGCAGGCTGAGCCTGTGGTTAATTCTTCTTCCTGATGGGAAAATAGAGTGACCTGTGCCTGTCCCAACACCAAGAGCTAGTCTCTCATTGGTTCCCCATCTTCCCGTTCATCCTCAGGACAAATTGCAACCTGTACGGAACAGGAGGTTAAAGGTGCTGTTGCTCCAAGTAGGGAGATTGCTAGTAAAGTGGCTGGAATGGCGAAACCGAGCACAAGGAGATGAGAAATGAGGTGCGTTTTAGAAACCTTTCCCCATCACACGGTGTACCATCTTCTGGGTTTCTCATGCATGTTTTCGATGTAGGAAGATGCCCTTGAACCTGGAGATTTGGGACCCATGCGATGGGTAGCACGCAGTATTACTTTAAAGGGTCTGCGTTTGCTCACCCAACCTCACCAAACCTCTCAGCCCCAAGAATGTCCACCCTTATGTCTCATCCAGCTGTAGGTCTAGATATGGTCAATCCAGGTTGCATCACAGCCCCTGAACGAATTGTGTAAGAATTTCTCTCTCTTTCCCTGTCTTTGTTTCATGGGTTTTTAAAAGTAATTTATTTTTATAATGGGGTTTAGCTGCTTTTCACGGCTGTGTTTATGCCGCTTTACACCCACTTGACACACTAAAAGAGAGATATCAATACATAGGTTTTAAGATTATTACTAGTCAGATATATTCTTGTGCGGTGAATCGGGCGTGTTGAGTCCAGTTCTCTGAGCAAGGAGTAGGTCTTGTCTATTACATATTGGGTTTATGGAACGGTATCTGAGCTAATTTGAAAGTCTTGTTTTATGTATCACCCCACCTCACCTTTCCCGTTAAGCAGCCATAGTGTGTTTTCTGCATGTGTGACTCTGTTCTGTTTTGTAATTCAGTTCAAGTGTAACGGTTTTTACATTCCCTCTATAAGTGACACCTTATGAGAAGTGTCCTTTTCTGTGTGACTTATTTCACTTAGAATCGTCGTACCTAAATCCACTCATCATGCTGCTACTAGCCTTATGACATTGATTTCATGGCTGAGTGATATTCCATTGTACATAAGGACCACAACTTTTTTATCCATTTTTCGCTTTCCTGGGATATTTAAGGTGGAATGAAGTGGAGGTCCTTGTCAACAGAGCAGCCCTAAACTTTGGGGTGCTTGTGTCTTGCTGATTTTCAATTTTCCCACTTTATCCCCCCATGCGTGGAAGTGCCCTATGCTCTCTAAGCTGTGTTTTTTAGCTGTTTCAGGACACACCGTACACTTCTCCAGTGTGGCTGTTGGCAATTGACATCCCGCCCATCAGTGTAGCAAGGCTCCCATTTCTCCATGGCCTGTCCTGCATTTCTGGTTTTGACACTTTTTTCAGCATGGCCCTTTTGACCGATGGGAAGCGAGACTTCTTTGTAGCGCTGATTTGCCTTTCCAGGTTGCTTGGTTGGCCAAAAAGGGCGTATGCGTTTTTTCCTGAATATATTCAGGAAAAAACGCATACGCCCTTTTTGGCCAAGGGCATCATTGTCAACGTTTTGCCGCTTTTCATGTGCTTTAAAGACGATTCGAATCTACCTCCTGAAATCTGTTTCCTGCAATTCTGCCTTGATTTCAAATCCTCTTCTTTGCCTTCCCTCAATATATTTGTGGACGAGAGTTATCATTTATAACTCTGCAGGTTTGTGAATTGCAGTGCCCTGAAGCTCCATTTTACAAGTCGCTTTTTTGGGAGCTGTCCGCAAAAGCGCAGGATGGCTTCAGGCCCTGTTCTGGTTCCGGGGGGCAGGCTGAGCCTGTGGTTAATTCTTCTTCCTGATGGGAAAATAGAGTGACCTGTGCCTGTCCCAACACCAAGAGCTACTCTCTCATTGGTTCCCCGTCTTCCCGTTCATCCTCAGGACAAATTGCAACCTGTACGGAACAGGAGGTTAAAGGTGCTGATGCTCCAAGTAGGGAGATTGCTAGTAAAGTGGCTGGAATGGCGAACCCGAGCACAAGGAGATGAGAAATGAGGTGCGTTTTAGAAACCTTTCCCCATCACACGGTGTACCATCTTCTAGGTTTCTCATGCATGTTTTCGATGTAGGAAGATGCCCTTGAACCTGGAGATTTGGGACCCATGCGATGGGTAGCACGCAGTATTACTTTAAAGGGTCTGTGTTTGCTCACCCAACCTCACCAAACCTCTCAGCCCCAAGAGTGTCCACCCTTATGTCTCATCCAGCTGTGGGTCTAGATATGGTCAATCCAGGTTGCATCACAGCCCCTGAACGAATTGTGTAAGAATTTCTCTCTCTTTCCCTGTCTTTGTTTCATGGGTTTTTAAAAGTAATTTATTTTTATAATGGGGTTTAGCTGCTTTTCACGGCTGTGTTTATGCCGCTTTACACACACTTGACACACTAACAGAGAGATATCAATACATAGGTTTTAAGATTATTACTAGTCAGATATATTCTGGTGCGGTGAATCGGGCGTGTTGAGTCCAGTTCTCTGAGCAAGGAGTAGGTCTTGTCTATTACATATTGGGTTTATGGAACAGTATCTGAGCTAATTTGAAAGTCTTGTTTTATGTATCACCCCACCTCACCTTTCCCGTTAAGCAGCCATAGTGTGTTTTCTGCATGTGTGACTCTGTTCTGTTTTGTAATTCAGTTCAAGTGTAACGGTTTTTACTTTCCCTCTATAAGTGACACCTTATGAGAAGTGTCCTTTTCTGTGTGACTTATTTCACTTAAAATCGTCGTACCTAAATCCACTCATCATGCTGCTACTAGCCTTATGACATTGATTGCATGGCTGAGTGATATTCCATTGTACATAAGGACCACAAATTTTTTATCCATTTTTCGCTTTCCTGAGATATTTAAGGTGGAATGAAGTGGAGGTCCTTGTCAACAGAGCAGCCCTAAACTTTGGGGTGCTTGTGTCTTGCTGATTTTCAATTTTCCCACTTTATCCCCCCATGCGTGGAAGTGCCCTATGCTCTCTAAGCTGTGTTTTTTAGCTGTTTCAGGACACACCGTACACTTCTCCAGTGTGGCTGTTGGCAATTGACATCCCGCCCATCAGTGTAGCAAGGCTCCCATTTCTCCATGGCCTGTCCTGCATTTCTGGTTTTGACACTTTTTTCAGCATGGCCCTTTTGACCGATGGGAAGCGAGACTTCTTTGTAGCGCTGATTTGTCTTTCCAGGTTGCTTGGTTGGCCAAAAAGGGCGTATGCGTTTTTTCCTGAATATATTCAGGAAAAAACGCATACGCCCTTTTTGGCCAAGGGCATCATTGTCGACGTTTTGCCGCTTTTCATGTGCTTTAAAGACGATTCGAATCTACCTCCTGAAATCTGTTTCCTGCAATTCTGCCTTGATTTCAAATCCTCTTCTTTGCCTTCCCTCAATATATTTGTGGACGAGAGTTATCATTTATAACTCTGCAGGTTTGTGAATTGCAGTGCCCTGAAGCTCCATTTTACAAGTCGCTTTTTTGGGAGCTGGCCGCAAAAGCGCAGGATGGCTTCAGGCCCTGTTCTGGTTCCGGGGGGCAGGCTGAGCCTGTGGTTAATTCTTCTTCCTGATGGGAAAATAGAGTGACCTGTGCCTGTCCCAACACCAAGAGCTAGTCTCTCATTGGTTCCCCGTCTTCCCGTTCATCCTCAGGACAAATTGCAACCTGTACGGAACAGGAGGTTAAAGGTGCTGATGCTCCAAGTAGGGAGATTGCTAGTAAAGTGGCTGGAATGGCGAACCCGAGCACAAGGAGATGAGAAATGAGGTGCGTTTTAGAAACCTTTCCCCATCACACGGTGTACCATCTTCTGGGTTTCTCATGCATGTTTTCGATGTAGGAAGATGCCCTTGAACCTGGAGATTTGGGACCCATGCGATGGGTAGCACGCAGTATTACTTTAAAGGGTCTGCGTTTGCTCACCCAACCTCACCAAAACTCTCAGCCCCAAGAGTGTCCACCCTTATGTCTCATCCAGCTGTGGGTCTAGATATGGTCAATCCAGGTTGCATCACAGCCCCTGAACGAATTGTGTAAGAATTTCTCTCTCTTTCCCTGTCTTTGTTTCATGGGTTTTTAAAAGTAATTTATTTTTATAATGGGGTTTAGCTGCTTTTCACGGCTGTGTTTATGCCGCTTTACACCCACTTGACACACTAACAGAGAGATATCAATACATAGGTTTTAAGATTATTACTAGTCAGATATATTCTTGTGCGGTGAATCGGGCGTGTTGAGTCCAGTTCTCTGAGCAAGGAGTAGGTCTTGTCTATTACATATTGGGTTTATGGAACGGTATCTGAGCTAATTTGAAACTCTTGTTTTATGTATCACCCCACCTCACCTTTCCCGTTAAGCAGCCATAGTGTGTTTTCTGCATGTGTGACTCTGTTCTGTTTTGTAATTCAGTTCAAGTGTAACGGTTTTTACATTCCCTCTATAAGTGACACCTTATGAGAAGTGTCCTTTTCTGTGTGACTTATTTCACTTAGAATCGTCGTACCTAAATCCACTCATCATGCTGCTACTAGCCTTATGACATTGATTTCATGGCTGAGTGATATTCCATTGTACATAAGGACCACAACTTTTTTATCCATTTTTCGCTTTCCTGGGATATTTAAGGTGGAATGAAGTGGAGGTCCTTGTCAACAGAGCAGCCCTAAACTTTGGGGTGCTTGTGTCTTGCTGATTTTCAATTTTCCCACTTTATCCCCCCATGCGTGGAAGTGCCCTATGCTCTCTAAGCTGTGTTTTTTAGCTGTTTCAGGACACACCGTACACTTCTCCAGTGTGGCTGTTGGCAATTGACATCCCGCCCATCAGTGTAGCAAGGCTCCCATTTCTCCATGGCCTGTCCTGCATTTCTGGTTTTGACACTTTTTTCAGCATGGCCCTTTTGACCGATGGGAAGCGAGACTTCTTTGTAGCGCTGATTTGCCTTTCCAGGTTGCTTGGTTGGCCAAAAAGGGCGTATGCGTTTTTTCCTGAATATATTCAGGAAAAAACGCATACGCCCTTTTTGGCCAAGGGCATCATTGTCAACGTTTTGCTGCTTTTCATGTGCTTTAAAGGCGATTCGAATCTACCTCCTGAAATCTGTTTCCTGCAATTCTGCCTTGATTTCAAATCCTCTTCTTTGCCTTCCCTCAATATATTTGTGGACGAGAGTTATCATTTATAACTCTGCAGGTTTGTGAATTGCAGTGCCCTGAAGCTCCATTTTACAAGTCGCTTTTTTGGGAGCTGGCCGCAAAAGCGCAGGATGGCTTCAGGCCCTGTTCTGGTTCCGGGGGGCAGGCTGAGCCTGTGGTTAATTCTTCTTCCTGATGGGAAAATAGAGTGACCTGTGCCTGTCCCAACACCAAGAGCTAGTCTCTCATTGGTTCCCCGTCTTCCCGTTCATCCTCAGGACAAATTGCAACCTGTACGGAACAGGAGGTTAAAGGTGCTGATGCTCCAAGTAGGGAGATTGCTAGTAAAGTGGCTGGAATGGCGAACCCGAGCACAAGGAGATGAGAAATGAGGTGCGTTTTAGAAACCTTTCCCCATCACACTGTGTACCATCTTCTAGGTTTCTCATGCATGTTTTCGATGTAGGAAGATGCCCTTGAACCTGGAGATTTGGGACCCATGCGATGGGTAGCACGCAGTACTACTTTAAAGGGTCTGTGTTTGCTCACCCAACCTCACCAAACCTCTCAGCCCCAAGAGTGTCCACCCTTATGTCTCATCCAGCTGTGGGTCTAGATATGGTCAATCCAGGTTGCATCACAGCCCCTGAACGAATTGTGTAAGAATTTCTCTCTCTTTCCCTGTCTTTGTTTCATGGGTTTTTAAAATTAATTTATTTTTATAATGGGGTTTAGCTGCTTTTCACGGCTGTGTTTATGCCGCTTTACACACACTTGACACACTAACAGAGAGATATCAATACATAGGTTTTAAGATTATTACTAGTCAGATATATTCTGGTGCGGTGAATCGGGCGTGTTGAGTCCAGTTCTCTGAGCAAGGAGTAGGTCTTGTCTATTACATATTGGGTTTATGGAACAGTATCTGAGCTAATTTGAAAGTCTTGTTTTATGTATCACCCCACCTCACCTTTCCCGTTAAGCAGCCATAGTGTGTTTTCTGCATGTGTGACTCTGTTCTGTTTTGTAATTCAGTTCAAGTGTAACGGTTTTTACTTTCCCTCTATAAGTGACACCTTATGAGAAGTGTCCTTTTCTGTGTGACTTATTTCACTTAAAATCGTCGTACCTAAATCCACTCATCATGCTGCTACTAGCCTTATGACATTGATTGCATGGCTGAGTGATATTCCATTGTACATAAGGACCACAAATTTTTTATCCATTTTTCGCTTTCCTGAGATATTTAAGGTGGAATGAAGTGGAGGTCCTTGTCAACAGAGCAGCCCTAAACTTTGGGGTGCTTGTGTCTTGCTGATTTTCAATTTTCCCACTTTATCCCCCCATGCGTGGAAGTGCCCTATGCTCTCTAAGCTGTGTTTTTTAGCTGTTTCAGGACACACCGTACACTTCTCCAGTGTGGCTGTTGGCAATTGACATCCCGCCCATCAGTGTAGCAAGGCTCCCATTTCTCCATGGCCTGTCCTGCATTTCTGGTTTTGACACTTTTTTCAGCATGGCCCTTTTGACCGATGGGAAGCGAGACTTCTTTGTAGCGCTGATTTGTCTTTCCAGGTTGCTTGGTTGGCCAAAAAGGGCGTATGCGTTTTTTCCTGAATATATTCAGGAAAAAACGCATACGCCCTTTTTGGCCAAGGGCATCATTGTCGACGTTTTGCCGCTTTTCATGTGCTTTAAAGACGATTCGAATCTACCTCCTAAAATCTGTTTCCTGCAATTCTGCCTTGATTTCAAATCCTCTTCTTTGCCTTCCCTCAATATATTTGTGGACGAGAGTTATCATTTATAACTCTGCAGGTTTGTGAATTGCAGTGCCCTGAAGCTCCATTTTACAAGTCGCTTTTTTGGGAGCTGGCCGCCAAAGCGCAGGATGGCTTCAGGCCCTGTTCTGGTTCCGGGGGGCAGGCTGAGCCTGTGGTTAATTCTTCTTCCTGATGGGAAAATAGAGTGACCTGTGCCTGTCCCAACACCAAGAGCGAGTCTCTCATTGGTTCCCCGTCTTCCCGTTCATCCTCAGGACAAATTGCAACCTGTACGGAACAGGAGGTTAAAGGTACTGATGCTCCAAGTAGGGAGATTGCTAGTAAAGTGGCTGGAATAGCGAACCCGAGCACAAGGAGATGAGAAATGAGGTGCGTTTTAGAAACCTTTCCCCATCACACGGTGTACCATCTTCTGGGTTTCTCATGCATGTTTTCGATGTAGGAAGATGCCCTTGAACCTGGAGATTTGGGACCCATGCGATGGGTAGCACGCAGTATTACTTTAAAGGGTCTGCGTTTGCTCACCCAACCTCACCAAACCTCTCAGCCCCAAGAGTGTCCACCCTTATGTCTCATCCAGCTGTGGGTCTAGATATGGTCAATCCAGGTTGCATCACAGCCCCTGAACGAATTGTGTAAGAATTTCTCTCTCTTTCCCTGTCTTTGTTTCATGGGTTTTTAAAAGTAATTTATTTTTATAATGGGGTTTAGCTGCTTTTCACGGCTGTGTTTATGCCGCTTTACACCCACTTGACACACTAATAGAGAGATATCAATACATAGGTTTTAAGATTATTACTAGTCAGATATATTCTTGTGCGGTGAATCGGGCGTGTTGAGTCCAGTTCTCTGAGCAAGGAGTAGGTCTTGTCTATTACATATTGGGTTTATGGAACGGTATCTGAGCTAATTTGAAACTCTTGTTTTATGTATCACCCCACCTCACCTTTCCCGTTAAGCAGCCATAGTGTGTTTTCTGCATGTGTGACTCTGTTCTGTTTTGTAATTCAGTTCAAGTGTAACGGTTTTTACATTCCCTCTATAAGTGACACCTTATGAGAAGTGTCCTTTTCTGTGTGACTTATTTCACTTAGAATCGTCGTACCTAAATCCACTCATCATGCTGCTACTAGCCTTATGACATTGATTTCATGGCTGAGTGATATTCCTTTGTACATAAGGACCACAACTTTTTTATCCATTTTTCGCTTTCCTGGGATATTTAAGGTGGAATGAAGTGGAGGTCCTTGTCAACAGAGCAGCCCTAAACTTTGGGGTGCTTGTGTCTTGCTGATTTTCAATTTTCCCACTTTATCCCCCCATGCGTGGAAGTGCCCTATGCTCTCTAAGCTGTGGTTTTTAGCTGTTTCAGGACACACCGTACACTTCTCCAGTGTGGCTGTTGGCAATTGACATCCCGCCCATCAGTGTAGCAAGGCTCCCATTTCTCCATGGCCTGTCCTGCATTTCTGGTTTTGACACTTTTTTCAGCATGGCCCTTTTGACCGATGGGAAGCGAGACTTCTTTGTAGCGCTGATTTGCCTTTCCAGGTTGCTTGGTTGGCCAAAAAGGGCGTATGCGTTTTTTCCTGAATATATTCAGGAAAAAAACGCATACGCCCTTTTTGGCCAAGGGCATCATTGTCGACGTTTTGCCGCTTTTCATGTGCTTTAAAGACGATTCGAATCTACCTCCTGAAATCTGTTTCCTGCAATTCTGCCTTGATTTCAAATCCTCTTCTTTGCCTTCCCTCAATATATTTGTGGACGAGAGTTATCATTTATAACTCTGCAGGTTTGTGAATTGCAGTGCCCTGAAGCTCCATTTTACAAGTCGCTTTTTTGGGAGCTGGCCGCAAAAGCGCAGGATGGCTTCAGGCCCTGTTCTGGTTCCGGGGGGCAGGCTGAGCCTGTGGTTAATTCTTCTTCCTGATGGGAAAATAGAGTGACCTGTGCCTGTCCCAACACCAAGAGCTAGTCTCTCATTGGTTCCCCGTCTTCCCGTTCATCCTCAGGACAAATTGCAACCTGTACGGAACAGGAGGTTAAAGGTGCTGATGCTCCAAGTAGGGAGATTGCTAGTAAAGTGGCTGGAATGGCGAACCCGAGCACAAGGAGATGAGAAATGAGGTGCGTTTTAGAAACCTTTCCCCATCACACGGTGTACCATCTTCTAGGTTTCTCATGCATGTTTTCGATGTAGGAAGATGCCCTTGAACCTGGAGATTTGGGACCCATGCGATGGGTAGCACGCAGTACTACTTTAAAGGGTCTGTGTTTGCTCACCCAACCTCACCAAACCTCTCAGCCCCAAGAGTGTCCACCCTTATGTCTCATCCAGCTGTGGGTCTAGATATGGTCAATCCAGGTTGCATCACAGCCCCTGAACGAATTGTGTAAGAATTTCTCTCTCTTTCCCTGTCTTTGTTTCATGGGTTTTTAAAATTAATTTATTTTTATAATGGGGTTTAGCTGATTTTCACGGCTGTGTTTATGCCGCTTTACACACACTTGACACACTAACAGAGAGATATCAATACATAGGTTTTAAGATTATTACTAGTCAGATATATTCTGGTGCGGTGAATCGGGCGTGTTGAGTCCAGTTCTCTGAGCAAGGAGTAGGTCTTGTCTATTACATATTGGGTTTATGGAACAGTATCTGAGCTAATTTGAAAGTCTTGTTTTATGTATCACCCCACCTCACCTTTCCCGTTAAGCAGCCATAGTGTGTTTTCTGCATGTGTGACTCTGTTCTGTTTTGTAATTCAGTTCAAGTGTAACGGTTTTTACTTTCCCTCTATAAGTGACACCTTATGAGAAGTGTCCTTTTCTGTGTGACTTATTTCACTTAGAATCGTCGTACCTAAATCCACTCATCATGCTGCTACTAGCCTTATGACATTGATTTCATGGCTGAGTGATATTCCATTGTACATAAGGACCACAAATTTTTTATCCATTTTTCGCTTTCCTGAGATATTTAAGGTGGAATGAAGTGGAGGTCCTTGTCAACAGAGCAGCCCTAAACTTTGGGGTGCTTGTGTCTTGCTGATTTTCAATTTTCCCACTTTATCCCCCCATGCGTGGAAGTGCCCTATGCTCTCTAAGCTGTGTTTTTTAGCTGTTTCAGGACACACCGTACACTTCTCCAGTGTGGCTGTTGGCAATTGACATCCCGCCCATCAGTGTAGCAAGGCTCCCATTTCTCCATGGCCTGTCCTGCATTTCTGGTTTTGACACTTTTTTCAGCATGGCCCTTTTGACTGATGGGAAGCGAGACTTCTTTGTAGCGCTGATTTGCCTTTCCAGGTTGCTTGGTTGGCCAAAAAGGGCGTATGCATTTTTTCCTGAATATATTCAGGCAAAAACGCATACGCCCTTTTTGGCCAAAGGCATCATTGTCGATGTTTTGCCGCTTTTCATGTGCTTTAAAGGCGATTCGAATCTACCTACTGAAATCTGTTTCCTGCAATTCTGCCTTGATTTCAAATCCTCTTCTTTGCCTTCCCTCAATATATTTGTGGACGAGAGTTATCATTTATAACTCTGCAGGTTTGTGAATTGCAGTGCCCTGAAGCTCCATTTTACAAGTCGTTTTTTTGGGAGCTGGCCGCAAAAGCGCAGGATGGCTTCAGGCCCTGTTCTGGTTCCGGGGGGCAGGCTGAGCCTGTGTTTAATTCTTCATCCTGATGGGAAAATAGAGTGACCTGTGCCTGTCCCAACACCAAGAGCTAGTCTCTCATTGGTTCCCCGTCTTCCCGTTCATCCTCAGGACAAATTGCAACCTGTACGGAACAGGAGGTTAAAGGTGCTGATGCTCCAAGTAGGGAGATTGCTAGTAAAGTGGCTGGAATGGCGAACCCGAGCACAAGGAGATGAGAAATGAGGTGCGTTTTAGAAACCTTTCCCCATCACACGGTGTACCATCTTCTGGGTTTCTCATGCATGTTTTCGATGTAGGAAGATGCCCTTGAACCTGGAGATTTGGGACCCATGCGATGGGTAGCACGCAGTATTACTTTAAAGGGTCTGCGTTTGCTCACCCAACCTCACCAAACCTCTCAGCCCCAAGAGTGTCCACCCTTATGTCTCATCCAGCTGTGGGTCTAGATATGGTCAATCCAGGTTGCATCACAGCCCCTGAACGAATTGTGTAAGAATTTCTCTCTCTTTCCCTGTCTTTGTTTCATGGGTTTTTAAAAGTAATTTATTTTTATAATGGGGTTTAGCTGCTTTTCACGGCTGTGTTTATGCCGCTTTACACCCACTTGACACACTAACAGAGAGATATCAATACATAGGTTTTAAGATTATTACTAGTCAGATATATTCTTGTGCGGTGAATCGGGCGTGTTGAGTCCAGTTCTCTGAGCAAGGAGTAGGTCTTGTCTATTACATATTGGGTTTATGGAACGGTATCTGAACTAATTTGAAAGTCTTGTTTTATGTATCACCCCACCTCACCTTTCCCGTTAAGCAGCCATAGTGTGTTTTCTGCATGTGTGACTCTGTTCTGTTTTGTAATTCAGTTCAAGTGTAACGGATTTTACATTCCCTCTATAAGTGACACCTTATGAGAAGTGTCCTTTTCTGTGTGACTTATTTCACTTAGAATCGTCGTACCTAAATCCACTCATCATGCTGCTACTAGCCTTATGACATTGATTTCATGGCTGAGTGATATTCCATTGTACATAAGGACCACAACTTTTTTATCCATTTTTCGCTTTCCTGGGATATTTAAGGTGGAATGAAGTGGAGGTCCTTGTCAACAGAGCAGCCCTAAACTTTGGGGTGCTTGTGGTTTGCTGATTTTCAATTTTCTCACTTTATCCCCCCATGCGTGGAAGTGCCCTATGCTCTCTAAGCTGTGTTTTTTAGATGTTTCAGGACACACCGTACCCTTCTCCAGAGTGGCTGTTGGCTATTTACATCCCGCCCATCAGTGTGGCAAGGCTCCCATTTCTCCATGGCCTGTCCTGCATTTCTGGTTTTGACACTTTTTTCAGCATGGCCCTTTTGACTGATGGGAAGCGAGACTTCTTTGTAGCGCTGATTTGCCTTTCCAGGTTGCTTGGTTGGCCAAAAAGGGCGTATGCGTTTTTTCCTGAATATATTCAGGCAAAAACGCATACGCCCTTTTTGGCCAAAGGCATCATTGTCGATGTTTTGCCGCTTTTCATGTGCTTTAAAGGCGATTCGAATCTACCTACTGAAATCTGTTTCCTGCAATTCTGCCTTGATTTCAAATCCTCTTCTTTGCCTTCCCTCAATATATTTGTGGACGAGAGTTATCATTTATAACTCTGCAGGTTTGTGAATTGCAGTGCCCTGAAGCTCCATTTTACAAGTCGCTTTTTTGGGAGCTGGCCGCAAAAGCGCAGGATGGCTTCAGGCCCTGTTCTGGTTCCGGGGGGCAGGCTGAGCCTGTGTTTAATTCTTCTTCCTGATGGGAAAATAGAGTGACCTGTGCCTGTCCCAACACCAAGAGCTAGTCTCTCATTGGTTCCCCGTCTTCCCGTTCATCCTCAGGACAAATTGCAACCTGTACGGAACAGGAGGTTAAAGGTGCTGATGCTCCAAGTAGGGAGATTGCTAGTAAAGTGGCTGGAATGGCGAACCCGAGCACAAGGAGATGAGAAATGAGGTGCGTTTTAGAAACCTTTCCCCATCACACGGTGTACCATCTTCTGGGTTTCTCATGCATGTTTTCGATGTAGGAAGATGCCCTTGAACCTGGAGATTTGGGACCCATGCGATGGGTAGCACGCAGTATTACTTTAAAGGGTCTGCGTTTGCCCACCCAACCTCACCAAACCTCTCAGCCCCAAGAGTGTCCACCCTTATGTCTCATCCAGCTGTGGGTCTAGATATGGTCAATCCAGGTTGCATCACAGCCCCTGAATGAATTGTGTAAGAATTTCTCTCTCTTTCCCTGTCTTTGTTTCATGGGTTTTTAAAAGTAATTTATTTTTATAATGGGGTTTAGCTGCTTTTCACGGCTGTGTTTATGCCGCTTTACACCCACTTGACACACTAACAGAGAGATATCAATACATAGGTTTTAAGATTATTACTAGTCAGATATATTCTTGTGCGGTGAATCGGGCGTGTTGAGTCCAGTTCTCTGAGCAAGGAGTAGGTCTTGTCTATTACATATTGGGTTTATGGAACGGTATCTGAACTAATTTGAAAGTCTTGTTTTATGTATCACCCCACCTCACCTTTCCCGTTAAGCAGCCATAGTGTGTTTTCTGCATGTGTGACTCTGTTCTGTTTTGTAATTCAGTTCAAGTGTAACGGATTTTACATTCCCTCTATAAGTGACACCTTATGAGAAGTGTCCTTTTCTGTGTGACTTATTTCACTTAGAATCGTCGTACCTAAATCCACTCATCATGCTGCTACTAGCCTTATGACATTGATTTCATGGCTGAGTGATATTCCATTGTACATAAGGACCACAACTTTTTTATCCATTTTTCGCTTTCCTGGGATATTTAAGGTGGAATGAAGTGGAGGTCCTTGTCAACAGAGCAGCCCTAAACTTTGGGGTGCTTGTGTCTTGCTGATTTTCAATTTTCTCACTTTATCCCCCCATGCGTGGAAGTGCCCTATGCTCTCTAAGCTGTGTTTTTTAGATGTTTCAGGACACACCGTACCCTTCTCCAGAGTGGCTGTTGGCTATTTACATCCCGCCCATCAGTGTGGCAAGGCTCCCATTTCTCCATGGCCTGTCCTGCATTTCTGGTTTTGACACTTTTTTCAGCATGGCCCTTTTGACCGATGGGAAGCGAGACTTCTTTGTAGCGCTGATTTGCCTTTCCAGGTTGCTTGGTTGGCCAAAAAGGGCGTATGCGTTTTTTCCTGAATATATTCAGGCAAAAACGCATATGCCCTTTTTGGCCAAAGGCATCATTGTCGATGTTTTGCCACTTTTCATGTGCTTTAAAGGCGATTCGAATCTACCTCCTGAAATCTGTTTCCTGCAATTCTGCCTTGATTTCAAATCCTCTTCTTTGCCTTCCCTCAATATATTTGTGGACGAGAGTTATCATTTATAACTCTGCAGGTTTGTGAATTGCAGTGCCCTGAAGCTCCATTATACAACTCGCTTTTTTGGGAGCTGGCCGCAAAAGCGCAGGATGGCTTCAGGCCCTGTTCTTGTTCCGGGGGGCAGGCTGAGCCTGTGGTTAATTCTTCTTCCTGATGGGAAAATAGAGTGACCTGTGCCTGTCCCAACACCAAGAGCTAGTCTCTCATTGGTTCCCCGTCTTCCCGTTCATCCTCAGGACAAATTGCAACCTGTACGGAACAGGAGGTTAAAGGTGCTGATGCTCCAAGTAGGGAGATTGCTAGTAAAGTGGCTGGAATGGCGAACCTGAGCACAAGGAGATGAGAAATGAGGTGCGTTTTAGAAACCTTTCCCCATCACACGGTGTACCATCTTCTGGGTTTCTCATGCATGTTTTCGATGTAGGAAGATGCCCTTGAACCTGGAGATTTGGGACCCATGCGATGGGTAGCACGCAGTATTACTTTAAAGGGTCTGCGTTTGCTCACCCAACCTCACCAAACCTCTCAGCCCCAAGAGTGTCCACCCTTATGTCTCATCCAGCTGTGGGTCTAGATATGGTCAATCCAGGTTGCATCACAGCCCCTGAACGAATTGTGTAAGAATTTCTCTCTCTTTCCCTGTCTTTGTTTCATGGGTTTTTAAAAGTAATTTATTTTTATAATGGGGTTTAGCTGCTTTTCACGGCTGTGTTTATGCCGCTTTACACCCACTTGACACACTAACAGAGAGATATCAATACATAGGTTTTAAGATTATTACTAGTCAGATATATTCTTGTGCGGTGAATCGGGCGTGTTGAGTCCAGTTCTCTGAGCAAGGAGTAGGTCTTGTCTATTACATATTGGGTTTATGGAACGGTATCTGAGCTAATTTGAAAGTCTTGTTTTATGTATCACCCCACCTCACCTTTCCCATTAAGCAGCCATAGTGTGTTTTCTGCATGTGTGACTCTGTTCTGTTTTGTAATTCAGTTCAAGTGTAACGGATTTTACATTCCCTCTATAAGTGACACCTTATGAGAAGTGTCCTTTTCTGTGTGACTTATTTCACTTAGAATCGTCGTACCTAAATCCACTCATCATGCTGCTACTAGCCTTATGACATTGATTTCATGGCTGAGTGATATTCCATTGTACATAAGGACCACAACTTTTTTATCCATTTTTCGCTTTCCTGGGATATTTAAGGTGGAATGAAGTGGAGGTCCTTGTCAACAGAGCAGCCCTAAACTTTGGGGTGCTTGTGTCTTGCTGATTTTCAATTTTCTCACTTTATCCCCCCATGCGTGGAAGTGCCCTATGCTCTCTAAGCTGTGTTTTTTAGATGTTTCAGGACACACCGTACACTTCTCCAGAGTGGCTGTTGGCAATTTACATCCCGCCCATCAGTGTAGCAAGGCTCCCATTTCTCCATGGCCTGTCCTGCATTTCTGGTTTTGACACTTTTTTCAGCATGGCCCTTTTGACCGATGGGAAGCGAGACTTCTTTGTAGCGCTGATTTGCCTTTCCAGGTTGCTTGGTTGGCCAAAAAGGGCGTATGCGTTTTTTCCTGAATATATTCAGGAAAAAACGCATACGCCCTTTTTGGCCAAGGGCATCATTGTCAACGTTTTGCTGCTTTTCATGTGCTTTAAAGACGATTCGAATCTACCTCCTGAAATCTGTTTCCTGCAATTCTGCCTTGATTTCAAATCCTCTTCTTTGCCTTCCCTCAATATATTTGTGGACGAGAGTTATCATTTATAACTCTGCAGGTTTGTGAATTGCAGTGCCCTGAAGCTCCATTTTACAAGTCGCTTTTTTGGGAGCTGGCCGCAAAAGCGCAGGATGGCTTCAGGCCCTGTTCTGGTTCCGGGGGGCAGGCTGAGCCTGTGGTTAATTCTTCTTCCTGATGGGAAAATAGAGTGACCTGTGCCTGTCCCAACACCAAGAGCGAGTCTCTCATTGGTTCCCCGTCTTCCCGTTCATCCTCAGGACAAATTGCAACCTGTACGGAACAGGAGGTTAAAGGTGCTGATGCTCCAAGTAGGGAGATTGCTAATAAAGTGGCTGGAATAGCGAACCCGAGCACAAGGAGATGAGAAATGAGGTGCGTTTTAGAAACCTTTCCCCATCACACGGTGTACCATCTTCTGGGTTTCTCATGCATGTTTTCGATGTAGGAAGATGCCCTTGAACCTGGAGATTTGGGACCCATGCGATGGGTAGCACGCAGTATTACTTTAAAGGGTCTGCGTTTGCTCACCCAACCTCACCAAACCTCTCAGCCCCAAGAGTGTCCACCCTTATGTCTCATCCAGCTGTGGGTCTAGATATGGTCAATCCAGGTTGCATCACAGCCCCTGAAAGAATTGTGTAAGAATTTCTCTCTCTTTCCCTGTCTTTGTTTCATGGGTTTTAAAAAGTAATTTATTTTTATAATGGGGTTTAGCTGCTTTTCACGGCTGTGTTTATGCCGCTTTACACCCACTTGACACACTAACAGAGAGATATCAATACATAGGTTTTAAAATTATTAGTAGTCAGATATATTCTTGTGCGGTGAATCGGGCGTGTTGAGTCCAGTTCTCTGAGCAAGGAGTAGGTCTTGTCTATTACATATTGGGTTTATGGAACGGTATCTGAGCTAATTTGAAAGTATTGTTTTATGTATCACCCCACCTCACCTTTCCCGTTAAGCAGCCATAGTGTGTTTTCTGCATGTGTGACTCTGTTCTGTTTTGTAATTCAGTTCAAGTGTAACGGTTTTTACATTCCCTCTATAAGTGACACCTTATGAGAAGTGTCCTTTTCTGTGTGACTTATTTCACTTAGAATCGTCGTACCTAAATCCACTCATCATGCTGCTACTAGCCTTATGACATTGATTTCATGGCTGAGTGATATTCCATTGTACATAAGGACCACAACTTTTTTATCCATTTTTCGCTTTCCTGGGATATTTAAGGTGGAATGAAGTGGAGGTCCTTGTCAACAGAGCAGCCCTAAACTTTGGGGTGCTTGTGTCTTGCTGATTTTCAATTTTCCCACTTTATCCCCCCATGCGTGGAAGTGCCCTATGCTCTCTAAGCTGTGTTTTTTAGCTGTTTCAGGACACACCGTACACTTCTACAGTGTGGCTGTTGGCAATTGACATCCCGCCCATCAGTGTAGCAAGGCTCCCATTTCTCCATGGCCTGTCCTGCATTTCTTGTTTTGACACTTTTTTCAGCATGGCCCTTTTGACCGAAGGGAAGCGAGACTTCTTTGTAGCGCTGATTTGCCTTTCCAGGTTGCTTGGTTGGCCAAAAATGGCGTATGCGTTTTTTCCTGAATATATTCAGGAAAAAACGCATACGCACTTTTTGGCCAAGGGCATCATTGTCAACGTTTTGCCGCTTTTCATGTGCTTTAAAGACAATTCGAATCTACCTCCTGAAATCTGTTTCCTGCAATTCTGCCTTGATTTCAAATCCTCTTCTTTGCCTTCCCTCAATATATTTGTGGACGAGAGTTATCATTTATAACTCTGCAGGTTTGTGAATTGCAGTGCCCTGAAGCTCCATTTTACAAGTCACTTTTTTGGGAGCTGGCCGCAAAAGCGCAGGATGGCTTCAGGCCCTGTTCTGGTTCCGGGGGGCAGGCTGAGCCTGTGGTTAATTCTTCTTCCTGATGGGAAAATAGAGTGACCTGTGCCTGTCCCAACACCAAGAGCTAGTCTCTCATTGGTTCCCCGTCTTCCCGTTCATCCTCAGGACAAATTGCAACCTGTACGGAACAGGAGGTTAAAGGTACTGTTGCTCCAAGTAGGGAGATTGCTAGTAAAGTGGCTGGAATGGCGAAACCGAGCACAAGGAGATGAGAAATGAGGTGCGTTTTAGAAACCTTTCCCCATCACACGGTGTACCATCTTCTGGGTTTCTCATGCATGTTTTCGATGTAGGAAGATGCCCTTGAACCTGGAGATTTGGGACCCATGCGATGGGTAGCACGCAGTATTACTTTAAAGGGTCTGCGTTTGCTCACCCAACCTCACCAAACCTCTCAGCCCCAAGAGTGTCCACCCTTATGTCTCATCCAGCTGTGGGTCTAGATATGGTCAATCCAGGTTGCATCACAGCCCCTGAACGAATTGTGTAAGAATTTCTCTCTCTTTCCCTGTCTTTGTTTCATGGGTTTTAAAAAGTAATTTATTTTTATAATGGGGTTTAGCTGCTTTTCACGGCTGTGTTTATGCCGCTTTACACCCACTTGACACACTAACAGAGAGATATCAATACATAGGTTTTAAGATTATTACTAGTCAGATATATTCTTGTGCGGTGAATCGGGCGTGTTGAGTCCAGTTCTCTGAGCAAGGAGTAGGTCTTGTCTATTACATATTGGGTTTATGGAACGGTATCTGAGCTAATTTGAAAGTATTGTTTTATGTATCACCCCACCTCACCTTTCCCGTTAAGCAGCCATAGTGTGTTTTCTGCATGTGTGACTCTGTTCTGTTTTGTAATTCAGTTCAAGTGTAACGGTTTTTACATTCCCTCTATAAGTGACACCTTATGAGAAGTGTCCTTTTCTGTGTGACTTATTTCACTTAGAATCGTCGTACCTAAATCCACTCATCATGCTGCTACTAGCCTTATGACATTGATTTCATGGCTGAGTGATATTCCATTGTACATAAGGACCACAACTTTTTTATCCATTTTTCGCTTTCCTGGGATATTTAAGGTGGAATGAAGTGGAGGTCCTTGTCAACAGAGCAGCCCTAAACTTTGGGGTGCTTGTGTCTTGCTGATTTTCAATTTTCCCACTTTATACCCCCATGCGTGGAAGTGCCCTATGCTCTCTAAGCTGTGTTTTTTAGCTATTTCAGGACACACCGTACACTTCTACAGTGTGGCTGTTGGCAATTGACATCACGCCCATCAGTGTAGCAAGGCTCCCATTTCTCCATGGCCTGTCCTGCATTTCTGGTTTTGACACTTTTTTCAGCATGGCCCTTTTGACCGAAGGGAAGCGAGACTTCTTTGTAGCGCTGATTTGCCTTTCCAGGTTGCTTGGTTGGCCAAAAAGGGCATATGCGTTTTTTCCTGAATATATTCAGGAAAAAACGCATACGCCCTTTTTGGCCAAGGGCATCATTGTCAACGTTTTGCCGCTTTTCATGTGCTTTAAAGACGATTCGAATCTACCTCCTGAAATCTGTTTCCTGCAATTCTGCCTTGATTTCAAATCCTCTTCTTTGCCTTCCCTCAATATATTTGTGGACGAGAGTTATCATTTATAACTCTGCAGGTTTGTGAATTGCAGTGCCCTGAAGCTCCATTTTACAAGTCGCTTTTTTGGGAGCTGGCCGCAAAAGCGCAGGATGGCTTCAGGCCCTGTTCTGGTTCCGGGGGGCAGGCTGAGCCTGTGGTTAATTCTTCTTCCTGATGGGAAAATAGAGTGACCTGTGCCTGTCCCAACACCAAGAGCTAGTCTCTCATTGGTTCCCCGTCTTCCCGTTCATCCTCAGGACAAATTGCAACCTGTACGGAACAGGAGGTTAAAGGTGCTGTTGCTCCAAGTAGGGAGATTGCTAGTAAAGTGGCTGGAATGGCGAAACCGAGCACAAGGAGATGAGAAATGAGGTGCGTTTTAGAAACCTTTCCCCATCACACGGTGTACCATCTTCTGGGTTTCTCATGCATGTTTTCGATGTAGGAAGATGCCCTTGAACCTGGAGATTTGGGACCCATGCGATGGGTAGCACGCAGTATTACTTTAAAGGGTCTGCGTTTGCTCACCCAACCTCACCAAACCTCTCAGCCCCAAGAGTGTCCACCCTTATGTCTCATCCAGCTGTAGGTCTAGATATGGTCAATCCAGGTTGCATCACAGCCCCTGAACGAATTGTGTAAGAATTTCTCTCTCTTTCCCTGTCTTTGTTTCATGGGTTTTTAAAAGTAATTTATTTTTATAATGGGGTTTAGCTGCTTTTCACGGCTGTGTTTATGCCGCTTTACACCCACTTGACACACTAACAGAGAGATATCAATACATAGGTTTTAAGATTATTACTAGTCAGATATATTCTTGTGCGGTGAATCGGGCGTGTTGAGTCCAGTTCTCTGAGCAAGGAGTAGGTCTTGTCTATTACATATTGGGTTTATGGAACGGTATCTGAGCTAATTTGAAAGTCTTGTTTTATGTATCACCCCACCTCACCTTTCCCGTTAAGCAGCCATAGTGTGTTTTCTGCATGTGTGACTCTGTTCTGTTTTGTAATTCAGTTCAAGTGTAACGGTTTTTACATTCCCTCTATAAGTGACACCTTATGAGAAGTGTCCTTTTCTGTGTGACTTATTTCACTTAGAATCGTCGTACCTAAATCCACTCATCATGCTGCTACTAGCCTTATGACATTGATTTCATGGCTGAGTGATATTCCATTGTACATAAGGACCACAACTTTTTTATCCATTTTTCGCTTTCCTGGGATATTTAAGGTGGAATGAAGTGGAGGTCCTTGTCAACAGAGCAGCCCTAAACTTTGGGGTGCTTGTGTCTTGCTGATTTTCAATTTTCCCACTTTATCCCCCCATGCGTGGAAGTGCCCTATGCTCTCTAAGCTGTGTTTTTTAGCTGTTTCAGGACACACCGTACACTTCTCCAGTGTGGCTGTTGGCAATTGACATCCCGCCCATCAGTGTAGCAAGGCTCCCATTTCTCCATGGCCTGTCCTGCATTTCTGGTTTTGACACTTTTTTCAGCATGGCCCTTTTGACCGATGGGAAGCGAGACTTCTTTGTAGCGCTGATTTGCCTTTCCAGGTTGCTTGGTTGGCCAAAAAGGGCGTATGCGTTTTTTCCTGAATATATTCAGGAAAAAACGCATACGCCCTTTTTGGCCAAGGGCATCATTGTCAACGTTTTGCCGCTTTTCATGTGCTTTAAAGACGATTCGAATCTACCTCCTGAAATCTGTTTCCTGCAATTCTGCCTTGATTTCAAATCCTCTTCTTTGCCTTCCCTCAATATATTTGTGGACGAGAGTTATCATTTATAACTCTGCAGGTTTGTGAATTGCAGTGCCCTGAAGCTCCATTTTACAAGTCGCTTTTTTGGGAGCTGGCCGCAAAAGCGCAGGATGGCTTCAGGCCCTGTTCTGGTTCCGGGGGGCAGGCTGAGCCTGTGGTTAATTCTTCTTCCTGATGGGAAAATAGAGTGACCTGTGCCTGTCCCAACACCAAGAGCTACTCTCTCATTGGTTCCCCGTCTTCCCGTTCATCCTCAGGACAAATTGCAACCTGTACGGAACAGGAGGTTAAAGGTGCTGATGCTCCAAGTAGGGAGATTGCTAGTAAAGTGGCTGGAATGGCGAACCCGAGCACAAGGAGATGAGAAATGAGGTGCGTTTTAGAAACCTTTCCCCATCACACGGTGTACCATCTTCTGGGTTTCTCATGCATGTTTTCGATGTAGGAAGATGCCCTTGAACCTGGAGATTTGGGACCCATGCGATGGGTAGCACGCAGTATTACTTTAAAGGGTCTGCGTTTGCTCACCCAACCTCACCAAAACTCTCAGCCCCAAGAGTGTCCACCCTTATGTCTCATCCAGCTGTGGGTCTAGATATGGTCAATCCAGGTTGCATCACAGCCCCTGAACGAATTGTGTAAGAATTTCTCTCTCTTTCCCTGTCTTTGTTTCATGGGTTTTTAAAAGTAATTTATTTTTATAATGGGGTTTAGCTGCTTTTCACGGCTGTGTTTATGCCGCTTTACACCCACTTGACACACTAACAGAGAGATATCAATACATAGGTTTTAAGATTATTACTAGTCAGATATATTCTTGTGCGGTGAATCGGGCGTGTTGAGTCCAGTTCTCTGAGCAAGGAGTAGGTCTTGTCTATTACATATTGGGTTTATGGAACAGTATCTGAGCTAATTTGAAAGTCTTGTTTTATGTATCACCCCACCTCACCTTTCCCGTTAAGCAGCCATAGTGTGTTTTCTGCATGTGTGACTCTGTTCTGTTTTGTAATTCAGTTCAAGTGTAACGGTTTTTACTTTCCCTCTATAAGTGACACCTTATGAGAAGTGTCCTTTTCTGTGTGACTTATTTCACTTAGAATCGTCGTACCTAAATCCACTCATCATGCTGCTACTAGCCTTATGACATTGATTTCATGGCTGAGTGATATTCCTTTGTACATAAGGACCACAACTTTTTTATCCATTTTTCGCTTTCCTGGGATATTTAAGGTGGAATGAAGTGGAGGTCCTTGTCAACAGAGCAGCCCTAAACTTTGGGGTGCTTGTGTCTTGCTGATTTTCAATTTTCCCACTTTATCCCCCCATGCGTGGAAGTGCCCTATGCTCTCTAAGCTGTGTTTTTTAGCTGTTTCAGGACACACCGTACACTTCTCCAGTGTGGCTGTTGGCAATTGACATCCCGCCCATCAGTGTAGCAAGGCTCCCATTTCTCCATGGCCTGTCCTGCATTTCTGGTTTTGACACTTTTTTCAGCATGGCCCTTTTGACCGATGGGAAGCGAGACTTCTTTGTAGCGCTGATTTGCCTTTCCAGGTTGCTTGGTTGGCCAAAAAGGGCGTATGCGTTTTTTCCTGAATATATTCAGGAAAAAACGCATACGCCCTTTTTGGCCAAGGGCATCATTGTCGACGTTTTGCCGCTTTTCATGTGCTTTAAAGACGATTCGAATCTACCTCCTGAAATCTGTTTCCTGCAATTCTGCCTTGATTTCAAATCCTCTTCTTTGCCTTCCCTCAATATATTTGTGGACGAGAGTTATCATTTATAACTCTGCAGGTTTGTGAATTGCAGTGCCCTGAAGCTCCATTTTACAAGTCGCTTTTTTGGGAGCTGGCCGCAAAAGCGCAGGATGGCTTCAGGCCCTGTTCTGGTTCCGGGGGGCAGGCTGAGCCTGTGGTTAATTCTTCTTCCTGATGGGAAAATAGAGTGACCTGTGCCTGTCCCAACACCAAGAGCTAGTCTCTCATTGGTTCCCCGTCTTCCCGTTCATCCTCAGGACAAATTGCAACCTGTACGGAACAGGAGGTTAAAGGTGCTGATGCTCCAAGTAGGGAGATTGCTAGTAAAGTGGCTGGAATGGCGAACCCGAGCACAAGGAGATGAGAAATGAGGTGCGTTTTAGAAACCTTTCCCCATCACACGGTGTACCATCTTCTGGGTTTCTCATGCATGTTTTCGATGTAGGAAGATGCCCTTGAACCTGGAGATTTGGGACCCATGCGATGGGTAGCACGCAGTATTACTTTAAAGGGTCTGCGTTTGCTCACCCAACCTCACCAAACCTCTCAGCCCCAAGAGTGTCCACCCTTATGTCTCATCCAGCTGTGGGTCTAGATATGGTCAATCCAGGTTGCATCACAGCCCCTGAAAGAATTGTGTAAGAATTTCTCTCTCTTTCCCTGTCTTTGTTTCATGGGTTTTAAAAAGTAATTTATTTTTATAATGGGGTTTAGCTGCTTTTCACGGCTGTGTTTATGCCGCTTTACACCCACTTGACACACTAACAGAGAGATATCAATACATAGGTTTTAAAATTATTACTAGTCAGATATATTCTTGTGAGGTGAATCGGGCGTGTTGAGTCCAGTTCTCTGAGCAAGGAGTAGGTCTTGTCTATTACATATTGGGTTTATGGAACGGTATCTGAGCTAATTTGAAAGTATTGTTTTATGTATCACCCCACCTCACCTTTCCCGTTAAGCAGCCATAGTGTGTTTTCTGCATGTGTGACTCTGTTCTGTTTTGTAATTCAGTTCAAGTGTAACGGTTTTTACATTCCCTCTATAAGTGACACCTTATGAGAAGTGTCCTTTTCTGTGTGACTTATTTCACTTAGAATCGTCGTACCTAAATCCACTCATCATGCTGCTACTAGCCTTATGACATTGATTTCATGGCTGAGTGATATTCCATTGTACATAAGGACCACAACTTTTTTATCCATTTTTCGCTTTCCTGGGATATTTAAGGTGGAATGAAGTGGAGGTCCTTGTCAACAGAGCAGCCCTAAACTTTGGGGTGCTTGTGTCTTGCTGATTTTCAATTTTCCCACTTTATCCCCCCATGCGTGGAAGTGCCCTATGCTCTCTAAGCTGTGTTTTTTAGCTCTTTCAGGACACACCGTACACTTCTACAGTGTGGCTGTTGGCAATTGACATCCCGCCCATCAGTGTAGCAAGGCTCCCATTTCTCCATGGCCTGTCCTGCATTTCTGGTTTTGACACTTTTTTCAGCATGGCCCTTTTGACCGAAGGGAAGCGAGACTTCTTTGTAGCGCTGATTTGCCTTTCCAGGTTGCTTGGTTGGCCAAAAATGGCGTATGCGTTTTTTCCTGAATATATTCAGGAAAAAACGCATACGCACTTTTTGGCCAAGGGCATCATTGTCAACGTTTTGCCGCTTTTCATGTGCTTTAAAGACAATTCGAATCTACCTCCTGAAATCTGTTTCCTGCAATTCTGCCTTGATTTCAAATCCTCTTCTTTGCCTTCCCTCAATATATTTGTGGACGAGAGTTATCATTTATAACTCTGCAGGTTTGTGAATTGCAGTGCCCTGAAGCTCCATTTTACAAGTCACTTTTTTGGGAGCTGGCCGCAAAAGCGCAGGATGGCTTCAGGCCCTGTTCTGGTTCCGGGGGGCAGGCTGAGCCTGTGGTTAATTCTTCTTCCTGATGGGAAAATAGAGTGACCTGTGCCTGTCCCAACACCAAGAGCTAGTCTCTCATTGGTTCCCCGTCTTCCCGTTCATCCTCAGGACAAATTGCAACCTGTACGGAACAGGAGGTTAAAGGTACTGTTGCTCCAAGTAGGGAGATTGCTAGTAAAGTGGCTGGAATGGCGAAACCGAGCACAAGGAGATGAGAAATGAGGTGCGTTTTAGAAACCTTTCCCCATCACACGGTGTACCATCTTCTGGGTTTCTCATGCATGTTTTCGATGTAGGAAGATGCCCTTGAACCTGGAGATTTGGGACCCATGCGATGGGTAGCACGCAGTATTACTTTAAAGGTTCTGCGTTTGCTCACCCAACCTCACCAAACCTCTCAGCCCCAAGAGTGTCCACCCTTATGTCTCATCCAGCTGTGGGTCTAGATATGGTCAATCCAGGTTGCATCACAGCCCCTGAACGAATTGTGTAAGAATTTCTCTCTCTTTCCCTGTCTTTGTTTCATGGGTTTTAAAAAGTAATTTATTTTTATAATGGGGTTTAGCTGCTTTTCACGGCTGTGTTTATGCCGCTTTACACCCACTTCACACACTAACAGAGAGATATCAATACATAGGTTTTAAGATTATTACTAGTCAGATATATTCTTGTGCGGTGAATCGGGCGTGTTGAGTCCAGTTCTCTGAGCAAGGAGTAGGTCTTGTCTATTACATATTGGGTTTATGGAACGGTATCTGAGGTAATTTGAAAGTATTGTTTTATGTATCACCCCACCTCACCTTTCCCGTTAAGCAGCCATAGTGTGTTTTCTGCATGTGTGACTCTGTTCTGTTTTGTAATTCAGTTCAAGTGTAACGGTTTTTACATTCCCTCTATAAGTGACACCTTATGAGAAGTGTCCTTTTCTGTGTGACTTATTTCACTTAGAATCGTCGTACCTAAATCCACTCATCATGCTGCTACTAGCCTTATGACATTGATTTCATGGCTGAGTGATATTCCATTGTACATAAGGACCACAACTTTTTTATCCATTTTTCGCTTTCCTGGGATATTTAAGGTGGAATGAAGTGGAGGTCCTTGTCAACAGAGCAGCCCTAAACTTTGGGGTGCTTGTGTCTTGCTGATTTTCAATTTTCCCACTTTATCCCCCCATGCGTGGAAGTGCCCTATGCTCTCTAAGCTGTGTTTTTTAGCTATTTCAGGACACACCGTACACTTCTACAGTGTGGCTGTTGGCAATTGACATCACGCCCATCAGTGTAGCAAGGCTCCCATTTCTCCATGGCCTGTCCTGCATTTCTGGTTTTGACACTTTTTTCAGCATGGCCCTTTTGACCGAAGGGAAGCGAGACTTCTTTGTAGCGCTGATTTGCCTTTCCAGGTTGCTTGGTTGGCCAAAAAGGGCATATGCGTTTTTTCCTGAATATATTCAGGAAAAAACGCATACGCCCTTTTTGGCCAAGGGCATCATTGTCAACGTTTTGCCGCTTTTCATGTGCTTTAAAGACGATTCGAATCTACCTCCTGAAATCTGTTTCCTGCAATTCTGCCTTGATTTCAAATCCTCTTCTTTGCCTTCCCTCAATATATTTGTGGACGAGAGTTATCATTTATAACTCTGCAGGTTTGTGAATTGCAGTGCCCTGAAGCTCCATTTTACAAGTCGCTTTTTTGGGAGCTGGCCGCAAAAGCGCAGGATGGCTTCAGGCCCTGTTCTGGTTCCGGGGGGCAGGCTGAGCCTGTGGTTAATTCTTCTTCCTGATGGGAAAATAGAGTGACCTGTGCCTGTCCCAACACCAAGAGCTACTCTCTCATTGGTTCCCCGTCTTCCCGTTCATCCTCAGGACAAATTGCAACCTGTACGGAACAGGAGGTTAAAGGTGCTGATGCTCCAAGTAGGGAGATTGCTAGTAAAGTGGCTGGAATGGCGAACCCGAGCACAAGGAGATGAGAAATGAGGTGCGTTTTAGAAACCTTTCCCCATCACACGGTGTACCATCTTCTGGGTTTCTCATGCATGTTTTCGATGTAGGAAGATGCCCTTGAACCTGGAGATTTGGGACCCATGCGATGGGTAGCACGCAGTATTACTTTAAAGGGTCTGCGTTTGCTCACCCAACCTCACCAAAACTCTCAGCCCCAAGAGTGTCCACCCTTATGTCTCATCCAGCTGTGGGTCTAGATATGGTCAATCCAGGTTGCATCACAGCCCCTGAACGAATTGTGTAAGAATTTCTCTCTCTTTCCCTGTCTTTGTTTCATGGGTTTTTAAAAGTAATTTATTTTTATAATGGGGTTTAGCTGCTTTTCACGGCTGTGTTTATGCCGCTTTACACCCACTTGACACACTAACAGAGAGATATCAATACATAGGTTTTAAGATTATTACTAGTCAGATATATTCTTGTGCGGTGAATCGGGCGTGTTGAGTCCAGTTCTCTGAGCAAGGAGTAGGTCTTGTCTATTACATATTGGGTTTATGGAACGGTATCTGAGCTAATTTGAAACTCTTGTTTTATGTATCACCCCACCTCACCTTCCCCGTTAAGCAGCCATAGTGTGTTTTCTGCATGTGTGACTCTGTTCTGTTTTGTAATTCAGTTCAAGTGTAACGGTTTTTACATTCCCTCTATAAGTGACACCTTATGAGAAGTGTCCTTTTCTGTGTGACTTATTTCACTTAGAATCGTCGTACCTAAATCCACTCATCATGCTGCTACTAGCCTTATGACATTGATTTCATGGCTGAGTGATATTCCATTGTACATAAGGACCACAACTTTTTTATCCATTTTTCGCTTTCCTGGGATATTTAAGGTGGAATGAAGTGGAGGTCCTTGTCAACAGAGCAGCCCTAAACTTTGGGGTGCTTGTGTCTTGCTGATTTTCAATTTTCCCACTTTATCCCCCCATGCGTGGAAGTGCCCTATGCTCTCTAAGCTGTGTTTTTTAGCTGTTTCAGGACACACCGTACACTTCTCCAGTGTGGCTGTTGGCAATTGACATCCCGCCCATCAGTGTAGCAAGGCTCCCATTTCTCCATGGCCTGTCCTGCATTTCTGGTTTTGACACTTTTTTCAGCATGGCCCTTTTGACCGATGGGAAGCGAGACTTCTTTGTAGCGCTGATTTGCCTTTCCAGGTTGCTTGGTTGGCCAAAAAGGGCGTATGCGTTTTTTCCTGAATATATTCAGGAAAAAACGCATACGCCCTTTTTGGCCAAGGGCATCATTGTCAACGTTTTGCTGCTTTTCATGTGCTTTAAAGGCGATTCGAATCTACCTCCTGAAATCTGTTTCCTGCAATTCTGCCTTGATTTCAAATCCTCTTCTTTGCCTTCCCTCAATATATTTGTGGACGAGAGTTATCATTTATAACTCTGCAGGTTTGTGAATTGCAGTGCCCTGAAGCTCCATTTTACAAGTCGCTTTTTTGGGAGCTGGCCGCAAAAGCGCAGGATGGCTTCAGGCCCTGTTCTGGTTCCGGGGGGCAGGCTGAGCCTGTGGTTAATTCTTCTTCCTGATGGGAAAATAGAGTGACCTGTGCCTGTCCCAACACCAAGAGCTAGTCTCTCATTGGTTCCCCGTCTTCCCGTTCATCCTCAGGACAAATTGCAACCTGTACGGAACAGGAGGTTAAAGGTGCTGATGCTCCAAGTAGGGAGATTGCTAGTAAAGTGGCTGGAATGGCGAACCCGAGCACAAGGAGATGAGAAATGAGGTGCGTTTTAGAAACCTTTCCCCATCACACTGTGTACCATCTTCTAGGTTTCTCATGCATGTTTTCGATGTAGGAAGATGCCCTTGAACCTGGAGATTTGGGACCCATGCGATGGGTAGCACGCAGTACTACTTTAAAGGGTCTGTGTTTGCTCACCCAACCTCACCAAACCTCTCAGCCCCAAGAGTGTCCACCCTTATGTCTCATCCAGCTGTGGGTCTAGATATGGTCAATCCAGGTTGCATCACAGCCCCTGAACGAATTGTGTAAGAATTTCTCTCTCTTTCCCTGTCTTTGTTTCATGGGTTTTTAAAATTAATTTATTTTTATAATGGGGTTTAGCTGCTTTTCACGGCTGTGTTTATGCCGCTTTACACACACTTGACACACTAACAGAGAGATATCAATACATAGGTTTTAAGATTATTACTAGTCAGATATATTCTGGTGCGGTGAATCGGGCGTGTTGAGTCCAGTTCTCTGAGCAAGGAGTAGGTCTTGTCTATTACATATTGGGTTTATGGAACAGTATCTGAGCTAATTTGAAAGTCTTGTTTTATGTATCACCCCACCTCACCTTTCCCGTTAAGCAGCCATAGTGTGTTTTCTGCATGTGTGACTCTGTTCTGTTTTGTAATTCAGTTCAAGTGTAACGGTTTTTACTTTCCCTCTATAAGTGACACCTTATGAGAAGTGTCCTTTTCTGTGTGACTTATTTCACTTAAAATCGTCGTACCTAAATCCACTCATCATGCTGCTACTAGCCTTATGACATTGATTGCATGGCTGAGTGATATTCCATTGTACATAAGGACCACAAATTTTTTATCCATTTTTCGCTTTCCTGAGATATTTAAGGTGGAATGAAGTGGAGGTCCTTGTCAACAGAGCAGCCCTAAACTTTGGGGTGCTTGTGTCTTGCTGATTTTCAATTTTCCCACTTTATCCCCCCATGCGTGGAAGTGCCCTATGCTCTCTAAGCTGTGTTTTTTAGCTGTTTCAGGACACACCGTACACTTCTCCAGTGTGGCTGTTGGCAATTGACATCCCGCCCATCAGTGTAGCAAGGCTCCCATTTCTCCATGGCCTGTCCTGCATTTCTGGTTTTGACACTTTTTTCAGCATGGCCCTTTTGACCGATGGGAAGCGAGACTTCTTTGTAGCGCTGATTTGTCTTTCCAGGTTGCTTGGTTGGCCAAAAAGGGCGTATGCGTTTTTTCCTGAATATATTCAGGAAAAAACGCATACGCCCTTTTTGGCCAAGGGCATCATTGTCGACGTTTTGCCGCTTTTCATGTGCTTTAAAGACGATTCGAATCTACCTCCTAAAATCTGTTTCCTGCAATTCTGCCTTGATTTCAAATCCTCTTCTTTGCCTTCCCTCAATATATTTGTGGACGAGAGTTATCATTTATAACTCTGCAGGTTTGTGAATTGCAGTGCCCTGAAGCTCCATTTTACAAGTCGCTTTTTTGGGAGCTGGCCGCCAAAGCGCAGGATGGCTTCAGGCCCTGTTCTGGTTCCGGGGGGCAGGCTGAGCCTGTGGTTAATTCTTCTTCCTGATGGGAAAATAGAGTGACCTGTGCCTGTCCCAACACCAAGAGCGAGTCTCTCATTGGTTCCCCGTCTTCCCGTTCATCCTCAGGACAAATTGCAACCTGTACGGAACAGGAGGTTAAAGGTACTGATGCTCCAAGTAGGGAGATTGCTAGTAAAGTGGCTGGAATAGCGAACCCGAGCACAAGGAGATGAGAAATGAGGTGCGTTTTAGAAACCTTTCCCCATCACACGGTGTACCATCTTCTGGGTTTCTCATGCATGTTTTCGATGTAGGAAGATGCCCTTGAACCTGGAGATTTGGGACCCATGCGATGGGTAGCACGCAGTATTACTTTAAAGGGTCTGCGTTTGCTCACCCAACCTCACCAAACCTCTCAGCCCCAAGAGTGTCCACCCTTATGTCTCATCCAGCTGTGGGTCTAGATATGGTCAATCCAGGTTGCATCACAGCCCCTGAACGAATTGTGTAAGAATTTCTCTCTCTTTCCCTGTCTTTGTTTCATGGGTTTTTAAAAGTAATTTATTTTTATAATGGGGTTTAGCTGATTTTCACGGCTGTGTTTATGCCGCTTTACACACACTTGACACACTAACAGAGAGATATCAATACATAGGTTTTAAGATTATTACTAGTCAGATATATTCTGGTGCGGTGAATCGGGCGTGTTGAGTCCAGTTCTCTGAGCAAGGAGTAGGTCTTGTCTATTACATATTGGGTTTATGGAACAGTATCTGAGCTAATTTGAAAGTCTTGTTTTATGTATCACCCCACCTCACCTTTCCCGTTAAGCAGCCATAGTGTGTTTTCTGCATGTGTGACTCTGTTCTGTTTTGTAATTCAGTTCAAGTGTAACGGTTTTTACTTTCCCTCTATAAGTGACACCTTATGAGAAGTGTCCTTTTCTGTGTGACTTATTTCACTTAAAATCGTCGTACCTAAATCCACTCATCATGCTGCTACTAGCCTTATGACATTGATTGCATGGCTGAGTGATATTCCATTGTACATAAGGACCACAAATTTTTTATCCATTTTTCGCTTTCCTGAGATATTTAAGGTGGAATGAAGTGGAGGTCCTTGTCAACAGAGCAGCCCTAAACTTTGGGGTGCTTGTGTCTTGCTGATTTTCAATTTTCCCACTTTATCCCCCCATGCGTGGAAGTGCCCTATGCTCTCTAAGCTGTGTTTTTTAGCTGTTTCAGGACACACCGTACACTTCTCCAGTGTGGCTGTTGGCAATTGACATCCCGCCCATCAGTGTAGCAAGGCTCCCATTTCTCCATGGCCTGTCCTGCATTTCTGGTTTTGACACTTTTTTCAGCATGGCCCTTTTGACTGATGGGAAGCGAGACTTCTTTGTAGCGCTGATTTGCCTTTCCAGGTTGTTGGTTGGCCAAAAAGGGCGTATGCATTTTTTCCTGAATATATTCAGGCAAAAACGCATACGCCCTTTTTGGCCAAAGGCATCATTGTCGATGTTTTGCCGCTTTTCATGTGCTTTAAAGGCGATTCGAATCTACCTACTGAAATCTGTTTCCTGCAATTCTGCCTTGATTTCAAATCCTCTTCTTTGCCTTCCCTCAATATATTTGTGGACGAGAGTTATCATTTATAACTCTGCAGGTTTGTGAATTGCAGTGCCCTGAAGCTCCATTTTACAAGTCGCTTTTTTGGGAGCTGGCCGCAAAAGCGCAGGATGGCTTCAGGCCCTGTTCTGGTTCCGGGGGGCAGGCTGAGCCTGTGTTTAATTCTTCATCCTGATGGGAAAATAGAGTGACCTGTGCCTGTCCCAACACCAAGAGCTAGTCTCTCATTGGTTCCCCGTCTTCCCGTTCATCCTCAGGACAAATTGCAACCTGTACGGAACAGGAGGTTAAAGGTGCTGATGCTCCAAGTAGGGAGATTGCTAGTAAAGTGGCTGGAATGGCGAACCCGAGCACAAGGAGATGAGAAATGAGGTGCGTTTTAGAAACCTTTCCCCATCACACGGTGTACCATCTTCTGGGTTTCTCATGCATGTTTTCGATGTAGGAAGATGCCCTTGAACCTGGAGATTTGGGACCCATGCGATGGGTAGCACGCAGTATTACTTTAAAGGGTCTGCGTTTGCTCACCCAACCTCACCAAACCTCTCAGCCCCAAGAGTGTCCACCCTTATGTCTCATCCAGCTGTGGGTCTAGATATGGTCAATCCAGGTTGCATCACAGCCCCTGAACGAATTGTGTAAGAATTTCTCTCTCCTTCCCTGTCTTTGTTTCATGGGTTTTTAAAAGTAATTTATTTTTATAATGGGGTTTAGCTGCTTTTCACGGCTGTGTTTATGCCGCTTTACACCCACTTGACACACTAACAGAGAGATATCAATACATAGGTTTTAAGATTATTACTAGTCAGATATATTCTTGTGCGGTGAATCGGGCGTGTTGAGTCCAGTTCTCTGAGCAAGGAGTAGGTCTTGTCTATTACATATTGGGTTTATGGAACGGTATCTGAACTAATTTGAAAGTCTTGTTTTATGTATCACCCCACCTCACCTTTCCCGTTAAGCAGCCATAGTGTGTTTTCTGCATGTGTGACTCTGTTCTGTTTTGTAATTCAGTTCAAGTGTAACGGATTTTACATTCCCTCTATAAGTGACACCTTATGAGAAGTGTCCTTTTCTGTGTGACTTATTTCACTTAGAATCGTCGTACCTAAATCCACTCATCATGCTGCTACTAGCCTTATGACATTGATTTCATGGCTGAGTGATATTCCATTGTACATAAGGACCACAACTTTTTTATCCATTTTTCGCTTTCCTGGGATATTTAAGGTGGAATGAAGTGGAGGTCCTTGTCAACAGAGCAGCCCTAAACTTTGGGGTGCTTGTGTCTTGCTGATTTTCAATTTTCTCACTTTATCCCCCCATGCGTGGAAGTGCCCTATGCTCTCTAAGCTGTGTTTTTTAGCTGTTTCAGGACACACCGTACCCTTCTCCAGAGTGGCTGTTGGCTATTTACATCCCGCCCATCAGTGTGGCAAGTCTCCCATTTCTCCATGGCCTGTCCTGCATTTCTGGTTTTGACACTTTTTTCAGCATGGCCCTTTTGACTGATGGGAAGCGAGACTTCTTTGTAGCGCTGATTTGCCTTTCCAGGTTACTTGGTTGGCCAAAAAGGGCGTATGCGTTTTTTCCTGAATATATTCAGGCAAAAACGCATATGCCCTTTTTGGCCAAAGGCATCATTGTCGATGTTTTGCCACTTTTCATGTGCTTTAAAGGCGATTCGAATCTACCTACTGAAATCTGTTTCCTGCAATTCTGCCTTGATTTCAAATCCTCTTCTTTGCCTTCCCTCAATATATTTGTGGACGAGAGTTATCATTTATAACTCTGCAGGTTTGTGAATTGCAGTGCCCTGAAGCTCCATTTTACAAGTCGCTTTTTTGGGAGCTGGCCGCAAAAGCGCAGGATGGCTTCAGGCCCTGTTCTGGTTCCGGGGGGCAGGCTGAGCCTGTGGTTAATTCTTCTTCCTGATGGGAAAATAGAGTGACCTGTGCCTGTCCCAACACCAAGAGCTAGTCTCTCATTGGTTCCCCGTCTTCCCGTTCATCCTCAGGACAAATTGCAACCTGTACGGAACAGGAGGTTAAAGGTGCTGATGCTCTAAGTAGGGAGATTGCTAGTAAATTGGCTGGAATGGCGAACCCGAGCACAAGGAGATGAGAAATGAGGTGCGTTTTAGAAACCTTTCCCCATCACACGGTGTACCATCTTCTGGGTTTCTCATGCATGTTTTCGATGTAGGAAGATGCCCTTGAACCTGGAGATTTGGGACCCATGCGATGGGTAGCACGCAGTATTACTTTAAAGGGTCTGCGTTTGCTCACCCAACCTCACCAAACCTCTCAGCCCCAAGAGTGTCCACCCTTATGTCTCATCCAGCTGTGGGTCTAGATATGGTCAATCCAGGTTGCATCACAGCCCCTGAACGAATTGTGTAAGAATTTCTCTCTCTTTCCCTGTCTTTGTTTCATGGGTTTTTAAAAGTAATTTATTTTTATAATGGGGTTTAGCTGCTTTTCACGGCTGTGTTTATGCCGCTTTACACCCACTTGACACACTAACAGAGAGATATCAATACATAGGTTTTAAGATTATTACTAGTCAGATATATTCTTGTGCGGTGAATCGGGCGTGTTGAGTCCAGTTCTCTGAGGAAGGAGTAGGTCTTGTCTATTACATATTGGGTTTATGGAACGGTATCTGAACTAATTTGAAAGTCTTGTTTTATGTATCACCCCACCTCACCTTTCCCGTTAAGCAGCCATAGTGTGTTTTCTGCATGTGTGACTCTGTTCTGTTTTGTAATTCAGTTCAAGTGTAACGGATTTTACATTCCCTCTATAAGTGACACCTTATGAGAAGTGTCCTTTTCTGTGTGACTTATTTCACTTAGAATCGTCATACCTAAATCCACTCATCATGCTGCTACTAGCCTTATGACATTGATTTCATGGCTGAGTGATATTCCATTGTACATAAGGACCACAAATTTTTTATCCATTTTTCTCTTTCCTGGGATATTTAAGGTGGAATGAAGTGGAGGTCCTTGTCAACAGAGCAGCCCTAAACTTTGGGGTGCTTGTGGTTTGCTGATTTTCAATTTTCTCACTTTATCCCCCCATGCGTGGAAGTGCCCTATGCTCTCTAAGCTGTGTTTTTTAGATGTTTCAGGACACACCGTACCCTTCTCCAGAGTGGCTGTTGGCTATTTACATCCCGCCCATCAGTGTGGCAAGGCTCCCATTTCTCCATGGCCTGTCCTGCATTTCTGGTTTTGACACTTTTTTCAGCATGGCCCTTTTGACTGATGGGAAGCGAGACTTCTTTGTAGCGCTGATTTGCCTTTCCAGGTTGCTTGGTTGGCCAAAAAGGGCGTATGCGTTTTTTCCTGAATATATTCAGGCAAAAACGCATACGCCCTTTTTGGCCAAAGGCATCATTGTCGATGTTTTGCCGCTTTTCATGTGCTTTAAAGGCGATTCGAATCTACCTACTGAAATCTGTTTCCTGCAATTCTGCCTTGATTTCAAATCCTCTTCTTTGCCTTCCCTCAATATATTTGTGGACGAGAGTTATCATTTATAACTCTGCAGGTTTGTGAATTGCAGTGCCCTGAAGCTCCATTTTACAAGTCGCTTTTTTGGGAGCTGGCCGCAAAAGCGCAGGATGGCTTCAGGCCCTGTTCTGGTTCCGGGGGGCAGGCTGAGCCTGTGTTTAATTCTTCTTCCTGATGGGAAAATAGAGTGACCTGTGCCTGTCCCAACACCAAGAGCTAGTCTCTCATTGGTTCCCCGTCTTCCCGTTCATCCTCAGGACAAATTGCAACCTGTACGGAACAGGAGGTTAAAGGTGCTGATGCTCCAAGTAGGGAGATTGCTAGTAAAGTGGCTGGAATGGCGAACCCGAGCACAAGGAGATGAGAAATGAGGTGCGTTTTAGAAACCTTTCCCCATCACACGGTGTACCATCTTCTGGGTTTCTCATGCATGTTTTCGATGTAGGAAGATGCCCTTGAACCTGGAGATTTGGGACCCATGCGATGGGTAGCACGCAGTATTACTTTAAAGGGTCTGCGTTTGCTCACCCAACCTCACCAAACCTCTCAGCCCCAAGAGTGTCCACCCTTATGTCTCATCCAGCTGTGGGTCTAGATATGGTCAATCCAGGTTGCATCACAGCCCCTGAATGAATTGTGTAAGAATTTCTCTCTCTTTCCCTGTCTTTGTTTCATGGGTTTTTAAAAGTAATTTATTTTTATAATGGGGTTTAGCTGCTTTTCACGGCTGTGTTTATTCCGCTTTACACCCACTTGACACACTAACAGAGAGATATCAATACATAGGTTTTAAGATTATTACTAGTCAGATATATTCTTGTGCGGTGAATCGGGCGTGTTGAGTCCAGTTCTCTGAGCAAGGAGTAGGTCTTGTCTATTACATATTGGGTTTATGGAACGGTATCTGAACTAATTTGAAAGTCTTGTTTTATGTATCACCCCACCTCACCTTTCCCGTTAAGCAGCCATAGTGTGTTTTCTGCATGTGTGACTCTGTTCTGTTTTGTAATTCAGTTCAAGTGTAACGGATTTTACATTCCCTCTATAAGTGACACCTTATGAGAAGTGTCCTTTTCTGTGTGACTTATTTCACTTAGAATCGTCGTACCTAAATCCACTCATCATGCTGCTACTAGCCTTATGACATTGATTTCATGGCTGAGTGATATTCCATTGTACATAAGGACCACAACTTTTTTATCCATTTTTCGCTTTCCTGGGATATTTAAGGTGGAATGAAGTGGAGGTCCTTGTCAACAGAGCAGCCCTAAACTTTGGGGTGCTTGTGTCTTGCTGATTTTCAATTTTCTCACTTTATCCCCCCATGCGTGGAAGTGCCCTATGCTCTCTAAGCTGTGTTTTTTAGATGTTTCAGGACACACCGTACCCTTCTCCAGAGTGGCTGTTGGCAATTTACATCCCGCCCATCAGTGTAGCAAGGCTCCCATTTCTCCATGGCCTGTCCTGCATTTCTGGTTTTGACACTTTTTTCAGCATGGCCCTTTTGACCGATGGGAAGCGAGACTTCTTTGTAGCGCTGATTTGCCTTTCCAGGTTGCTTGGTTGGCCAAAAAGGGCGTATGCGTTTTTTCCTGAATATATTCAGGAAAAAACGCATACGCCCTTTTTGGCCAAGGGCATCATTGTCGATGTTTTGCCGCTTTTCATGTGCTTTAAAGGCAATTCGAATCTACCTACTGAAATCTGTTTCCTGCAATTCTGCCTTGATTTCAAATCCTCTTCTTTGCCTTCCCTCAATATATTTGTGGACGAGAGTTATCATTTATAACTCTGCAGGTTTGTGAATTGCAGTGCCCTGAAGCTCCATTTTACAAGTCGCTTTTTTGGGAGCTGGCCGCAAAAGCGCAGGATGGCTTCAGGCCCTGTTCTGGTTCCGGGGGGCAGGCTGAGCCTGTGGTTAATTCTTCTTCCTGATGGGAAAATAGAGTGACCTGTGCCTGTCCCAACACCAAGAGCTAGTCTCTCATTGGTTCCCCATCTTCCCGTTCATCCTCAGGACAAATTGCAACATGTACGGAACAGGAGGTTAAAGGTGCTGATGCTCCAAGTAGGGAGATTGCTAGTAAAGTGCCTGGAATGGCAAAGCCGAGCACAAGGAGATGAGAAATGAGGTGCGTTTTAGAAACCTTTCCCCATCACACGGTGTACCATCTTCTGGGTTTCTCATGCATGTTTTCGATGTAGGAAGATGCCCTTGAACCTGGAGATTTGGGACCCATGCGATGGGTAGCACGCAGTATTACTTTAAAGGGTCTGCGTTTGCTCACCCAACCTCACCAAATCTCTCAGCCCCAAGAGTGTCCACCCTTATGTCTCATCCAGCTGTGGGTCTAGATATGGTCAATCCAGGTTGCATCACAGCCCCTGAACGAATTGTGTAAGAATTTCTCTCTCTTTCCCTGTCTTTGTTTCATGGGTTTTTAAAAGTAATTTATTTTTATAATGGGGTTTAGCTGCTTTTCACGGCTGTGTTTATGCCGCTTTACACACACTTGACACACTAACAGAGAGATATCAATACATAGGTTTTAAGATTATTACTAGTCAGATATATTCTTGTGCGGTGAATCGGGCGTGTTGAGTCCAGTTCTCTGAGCAAGGAGTAGGTCTTGTCTATTACATATTGGGTTTATGGAACGGTATCTGAGCTAATTTGAAAGTCTTGTTTTATGTATCACCCCACCTCACCTTTCCCATTAAGCAGCCATAGTGTGTTTTCTGCATGTGTGACTCTGTTCTGTTTTGTAATTCAGTTCAAGTGTAACGGATTTTACATTCCCTCTATAAGTGACACCTTATGAGAAGTGTCCTTTTCTGTGTGACTTATTTCACTTAGAATCGTCGTACCTAAATCCACTCATCATGCTGCTACTAGCCTTATGACATTGATTTCATGGCTGAGTGATATTCCTTTGTACATAAGGACCACAACTTTTTTATCCATTTTTCGCTTTCCTGGGATATTTAAGGTGGAATGAAGTGGAGGTCCTTGTCAACAGAGCAGCCCTAAACTTTGGGGTGCTTGTGTCTTGCTGATTTTCAATTTTCCCACTTTATACCCCCATGCGTGGAAGTGCCCTATGCTCTCTAAGCTGTGTTTTTTAGATGTTTCAGGACACACCGTACACTTCTCCAGAGTGGCTGTTGGCAATTTACATCCCGCCAATCAGTGTAGCAAGGCTCCCATTTCTCCATGGCCTGTCCTGCATTTCTGGTTTTGACACTTTTTTCAGCATGGCCCTTTTGACCGATGGGAAGCGAGACTTCTTTGTAGCGCTGATTTGCCTTTCCAGGTTGCTTGGTTGGCCAAAAAGGGCGTATGGGTTTTTTCCTGAATATATTCAGGAAAAAACGCATACGCCCTTTTTGGCCAAGGGCATCATTGTCAACGTTTTGCCGCTTTTCATGTGCTTTAAAGGCGATTCGAATCTACCTCCTGAAATCTGTTTCCTGCAATTCTGCCTTGATTTCAAATCCTCTTCTTTGCCTTCCCTCAATATATTTGTGGACGAGAGTTATCATTTATAACTCTGCAGGTTTGTGAATTGCAGTGCCCTGAAGCTCAATTTTACAAGTCGCTTTTTTGGGAGCTGGCCGCAAAAGCGCAGGTTGGCTTCAGGACCTGTTCTGTTTCCGGGGGGCAGGCTGAGCCTGTGGTTAATTCTTCTTCCTGATGGGAAAATAGAGTGACCTGTGCCTGTCCCAACACCAAGAGCTAGTCTCTCATTGGTTCCCCGTCTTCCCGTTCATCCTCAGGACAAATTGCAACCTGTACGGATCAGGAGGTTAAAGGTGCTGAGGCTCCAAGTAGGGAGATTGCTAGTAAAGTGGCTGGAATGGCGAACCCGAGCACAAGGAGATGAGAAATGAGGTGCGTTTTAGAAACCTTTCCCCATCACACGGTGTACCATCTTCTGGGTTTCTCATGCATGTTTTCGATGTAGGAAGATGCCCTTGAACCTGGAGATTTGGGACCCATGCGATGGGTAGCACTCAGTATTACTTTAAAGGGTCTGCGTTTGCTCACCCAACCTCACCAAACCTCTCAGCCCCAAGAGTGTCCACCCTTATGTCTCATCCAGCTGTGGGTCTAGATATGGTCAATCCAGGTTGCATCACAGCCCCTGAACGAATTGTGTAAGAATTTCTCTCTCTTTCCCTGTCTTTGTTTCATTGGTTTTTAAAAGTAATTTATTTTTATAATGGGGTTTAGCTGCTTTTCACGGCTGTGTTTATGCCGCTTTACACCCACTTGACACACTAAAAGAGAGATATCAATACATAGGTTTTAAGATTATTACTAGTCAGATATATTCTTGTGCGGTGAATCGGGCGTGTTGAGTCCAGTTCTCTGAGCAAGGAGTAGGTCTTGTCTATTACATATTGGGTTTATGGAACGGTATCTGAGCTAATTTGAAAGTCTTGTTTTATGTATCACCCCACCTCACCTTTCCCGTTAAGCAGCCATAGTGTGTTTTCTGCATGTGTGACTCTGTTCTGTTTGTAATTCAGTTCAAGTGTAACGGTTTTTACATTCCCTCTATAAGTGACACCTTATGAGAAGTGTCCTTTTCTGTGTGACTTATTTCACTTAGAATGTCGTACCTAAATCCACTCATCATGCTGCTACTATCCTTATGACATTGATTTCATGGCTGAGTGATATTCCATTGTACATAAGGACCACAACTTTTTTATCCATTTTTCGCTTTCCTGGGATATTTAAGGTGGAATGAAGTGGAGGTCCTTGTCAACAGAGCAGCCCTAAACTTTGGGGTGCTTGTGTCTTGCTGATTTTCAATTTTCTCACTTTATCCCCCCATGCGTGGAAGTGCCCTATGCTCTCTAAGCTGTGTTTTTTAGATGTTTCAGGACACACCGTACCCTTCTCCAGAGTGGCTGTTGGCAATTTACATCCCGCCCATCAGTGTAGCAAGGCTCCCATTTCTCCATGGCCTGTCCTGCATTTCTGGTTTTGACACTTTTTTCAGCATGGCCCTTTTGACCGATGGGAAGCGAGACTTCTTTGTAACGCTGATTTGCCTTTCCAGGTTGCTTGGTTGGCCAAAAAGGGCGTATGCGTTTTTTCCTGAATATATTCAGGAAAAAACGCATACGCCCTTTTTGGCCAAGGGCATCATTGTCGATGTTTTGCCGCTTTTCATGTGCTTTAAAGGCAATTCGAATCTACCTCCTGAAATCTGTTTCCTGCAATTCTGCCTTGATTTCAAATCCTCTTCTTTGCCTTCCCTCAATATATTTGTGGACGAGAGTTATCATTTATAACTCTGCAGGTTTGTGAATTGCAGTGCCCTGAAGCTCCATTTTACAAGTCGCTTTTTTGGGAGCTGGCCGCAAAAGCGCAGGATGGCTTCAGGCCCTGTTCTGGTTCCGGGGGGCAGGCTGAGCCTGTGGTTAATTCTTCTTCCTGATGGGAAAATAGAGTGACCTGTGCCTGTCCCAACACCAAGAGCTAGTCTCTCATTGGTTCCCCGTCTTCCCGTTCATCCTCAGGACAAATTGCAACCTGTACGGAACAGGAGGTTAAAGGTGCTGATGCTCCAAGTAGGGAGATTGCTAGTAAAGTGGCTGGAATGGCGAACCCGAGCACAAGGAGATGAGAAATGAGGTGCGTTTTAGAAACCTTTCCCCATCACACGGTGTACCATCTTCTGGGTTTCTCATGCATGTTTTCGATGTAGGAAGATGCCCTTGAACCTGGAGATTTGGGACCCATGCGATGGGTAGCACGCAGTATTACTTTAAAGGGTCTGCGTTTGCTCACCCAACCTCACCAAACCTCTCAGCCCCAAGAGTGTCCACCCTTATGTCTCATCCAGCTGTGGGTCTAGATATGGTCAATCCAGGTTGCATCACAGCCCCTGAACGAATTGTGTAAGAATTTCTCTCTCTTTCCCTGTCTTTGTTTCATGGGTTTTTAAAAGTAATTTATTTTTATAATGGGGTTTAGCTGCTTTTCACGGCTGTGTTTATGCCGCTTTACACCCACTTGACACACTAACAGAGAGATATCAATACATAGGTTTTAAGATTATTACTAGTCAGATATATTCTGGTGCGGTGAATCGGGCGTGTTGAGTCCAGTTCTCTGAGCAAGGAGTAGGTCTTGTCTATTACATATTGGGTTTATGGAACGGTATCTGAGCTAATTTGAAACACTTGTTTTATGTATCACCCCACCTCACCTTTCCCGTTAAGCAGCCATAGTGTGTTTTGTGCATGTGTGACTCTGTTCTGTTTTGTAATTCAGTTCAAGTGTAACGGTTTTTACTTTCCCTCTATAAGTGACACCTTATGAGAAGTGTCCTTTTCTGTGTGACTTATTTCACTTAGAATCGTCGTACCTAAATCCACTCATCATGCTGCTACTAGCCTTATGACATTGATTTCATGGCTGAGTGATTTTCCATTGTACATAAGGACCACAAATTTTTTATCCATTTTTCGCTTTCCTGGGATATTTAAGGTGGAATGAAGTGGAGGTCCTTGTCAACAGAGCAGCCCTAAACTTTGGGGTGCTTGTGTCTTGCTGATTTTCAATTTTCCCACTTTATCCCCCCATGCGTGGAAGTGCCCTATGCTCTCTAAGCTGTGTTTTTTAGCTGTTTCAGGACACACCGTACACTTCTCCAGTGTGGCTGCTGGCAATTGACATCCCGCCCATCAGTGTAGCAATGCTCCCATTTCTCCATGGCCTGTCCTGCATTTCTGGTTTTGACACTTTTTTCAGCATGGCCCTTTTGACCGATGGGAAGCGAGACTTCTTTGTAGCGCTGATTTGCCTTTCCAGGTTGCTTGGTTGGCCAAAAAGGGCGTATGCGTTTTTTCCTGAATATATTCAGGAAAAAACGCATACGCCCTTTTTGGCCAAGGGCATCATTGTCAACGTTTTGCCGCTTTTCATGTGCTTTAAAGACGATTCGAATCTACCTCCTGAAATCTGTTTCCTGCAATTCTGCCTTGATTTCAAATCCTCTTCTTTGCCTTCCCTCAATATATTTGTGGACGAGAGTTATCCTTTATAACTCTGCAGGTTTGTGAATTGCAGTGCCCTGAAGCTCCATTTTACAAGTCGCTTTTTTGGGAGCTGGCCGCAAAAGCGCAGGATGGCTTCAGGCCCTGATCTGGTTCCGGGGTGCAGGCTGAGCCTGTGGTTAATTCTTCTTCCTGATGGGAAAATAGAGTGACCTGTGCCTGTCCCAACACCAAGAGCTAGTCTCTCATTGGTTCCCCGTCTTCCCGTTCATCCTCAGGACAAATTGCAACCTATACGGAACAGGATGTTAAAGGTGCTGATGCTCCAAGTAGGGAGATTGCTAGTAAAGTGGCTGGAATGGCGAACCCGAGCACAAGGAGATGAGAAATGAGGTGCGTTTTAGAAACCTTTCCCCATCACACGGTGTACCATCTTCTGGGTTTCTCATGCATGTTTTCGATGTAGGAAGATGCCCTTGAACCTGGAGATTTGGGACCCATGCGATGGGTAGCACGCAGTATTACTTTAAAGGGTCTGCGTTTGCTCACCCAACCTCACCAAACCTCTCAGCCCCAAGAGTGTCCACCCTTATGTCTCATCCACCTGTGGGTCTAGATATGGTCAATCCAGGTTGCATCACAGCCCCTGAACGAATTGTGTAAGAATTTCTCTCTCTTTCCCTGTCTTTGTTTCATGGGTTTTTAAAAGTAATTTATTTTTATAATGGGGTTTAGCTGCTTTTCACAGCTGTGTTTATGCCGCTTTACACCCACTTGACACACTAAAAGAGAGATATCAATACATAGGTTTTAAGATTATTACTAGTCAGATATATTCTTGTGCGGTGAATCGGGCGTGTTGAGTCCAGTTCTCTAAGCAAGGAGTAGGTCTTGTCTATTACATATTGGGTTTATGGAACGGTATCTGAGCTAATTTGAAACTCTTGTTTTATGTATCACCCCACCTCACCTTTCCCGTTAAGCAGCCATAGTGTGTTTTCTGCATGTGTGACTCTGTTCTGTTTTGTAATTCAGTTCAAGTGTAACGGTTTTTACATTCCCTCTATAAGTGACACCTTATGAGAAGTGTCCTTTTCTGTGTGACTTATTTCACTTAGAATCGTCGTACCTAAATCCACTCATCATGCTGCTACTAGCCTTATGACATTGATTTCATGGCTGAGTGATATTCCTTTGTACATAAGGACCACAACTTTTTTATCCATTTTTCGCTTTCCTGGGATATTTAAGGTGGAATGAAGTGGAGGTCCTTGTCAACAGAGCAGCCCTAAACTTTGGGGTGCTTGTGTCTTGCTGATTTTCAATTTTCCCACTTTATACCCCCATGCGTGGAAGTGCCCTATGCTCTCTAAGCTGTGTTTTTTAGATGTTTCAGGACACACCGTACACTTCTCCAGAGTGGCTGTTGGCAATTTACATCCCGCCAATCAGTGTAGCAAGGCTCCCATTTCTCCATGGCCTGTCCTGCATTTCTGGTTTTGACACTTTTTTCAGCATGGCCCTTTTGACCGATGGGAAGCGAGACTTCTTTGTAGCGCTGATTTGCCTTTCCAGGTTGCTTGGTTGGCCAAAAAGGGCGTATGCGTTTTTTCCTGAATATATTCAGGCAAAAACGCATACGCCCTTTTTGGCCAAGGGCATCATTGTCAACGTTTTGCCGCTTTTCATGTGCTTTAAAGGCGATTCGAATCTACCTCCTGAAATCTGTTTCCTGCAATTCTGCCTTGATTTCAAATCCTCTTCTTTGCCTTCCCTCAATATATTTGTGGACGAGAGTTATCATTTATAACTCTGCAGGTTTGTGAATTGCAGTGCCCTGAAGCTCCATTTTACAAGTCGCTTTTTTGGGAGCTGGCCGCAAAAGCGCAGGTTGGCTTCAGGACCTGTTCTGTTTCCGGGGGGCAGGCTGAGCCTGTGGTTAATTCTTCTTCCTGATGGGAAAATAGAGTGACCTGTGCCTGTCCCAACACCAAGAGCTAGTCTCTCATTGGTTCCCCGTCTTCCCGTTCATCCTCAGGACAAATTGCAACCTGTACGGATCAGGAGGTTAAAGGTGCTGAGGCTCCAAGTAGGGAGATTGCTAGTAAAGTGGCTGGAATGGCGAACCCGAGCACAAGGAGATGAGAAATGAGGTGTGTTTTAGAAACCTTTCCCCATCACACGGTGTACCATCTTCTGGGTTTCTCATGCATGTTTTCATTGTAGGAAGATGCCCTTGAACCTGGAGATTTGGGACCCATGCGATGGGTAGCACGCAGTATTACTTTAAAGGGTCTGCGTTTGCTCACCCAACCTCACCAAACCTCTCAGCCCCAAGAGTGTCCACCCTTATGTCTCAGCCAGCTGTGGGTCTAGATATGGTCAATCCAGGTTGCATCTCAGCCCCTGAACGAATTGTGTAAGAATTTCTCTCTCTTTCCCTGTCTTTGTTTCATGGGTTTTTAAAAGTAATTTATTTTTATAATGGGGTTTAGCTGCTTTTCACGGATGTGTTTATGCCGCTTTACACCCACTTGACACACTAAAAGAGAGATATCAATACATAGGTTTTAAGATTATTACTAGTCAGATATATTCTTGTGCGGTGAATCGGGCGTGTTGAGTCCAGTTCTCTGAGCAAGGAGTAGGTCTTGTCTATTACATATTGGGTTTATGGAACGGTATCTGAGCTAATTTGAAACTCTTGTTTTATGTATCACCCCACCTCACCTTTCCCGTTAAGCAGCCATAGTGTGTTTTCTGCATGTGTGACTCTGTTCTATTTGTAATTCAGTTCAAGTGTAACGGTTTTTACATTCCCTCTATAAGTGACACCATATGGGAAGTGTCCTTTTCTGTGTGACTTATTTCACTTAGAATCGTCTTACCTAAATCCACTCATCATGCTGCTACTAGCCTTATGACATTGATTTCATGGCTGAGTGATATTCCACTGTACATAAGGACCACAACTTTTGTATCCATTTTTCGCTTTCCTGGGATATTTAAGGTGGAAGGAAGTGGAGGTCCTTGTCAACAGAGCAGCCCTAAACTTTGGGGTGCTTGTGTCTTGCTGATTTTCAATTTTCCCGCTTTATCCCCCCATGCGTGGAAGTGCCCTATGCTCTCTAAGCTGTGTTTTTTAGATGTTTCAGGACCCACCGTACACTTCTCCAGAGTGGCTGTTGGCAATGTACATCCCGCCCATCAGTGTAGCAAGGCTCCCATTTCTCCATGGCCTGTCCTGCATTTCTGGTTTTGACACTTTTTTCAGCATGGCCCTTTTGACCGATGGGAAGCGAGCCTTCTTTGTAGCGCTGATTTGCCTTTCCAGGTTGCTTGGTTGGCCAAAAAGGGCGTATGCGTTTTTTCCTGAATATATTCAGGAAAAAACGCATACGCCCTTTTTGGCCAAGGGCATCATTGTCAACGTTTTGCCGCTTTTCATGTGCTTTAAAGACGATTCGAATCTACCTCCTGAAATCTGTTTCCTGCAATTCTGCCTTGATTTCAAATCCTCTGCTTTGCCTTCCCTCAATATATTTGTGGACGAGAGTTATCCTTTATAACTCTGCAGGTTTGTGAATTGCAGTGCCCTGAAGCTCCATTTTACAAGTCGCTTTTTTGGGAGCCGGCCGCAAAAGCGCAGGATGGCTTCAGGCCCTGATCTGGTTCCGGGGTGCAGGCTGAGCCTGTGGTTAATTCTTCTTCCTGATGGGAAAATAGAGTGACCTGTGCCTGTCCCAACACCAAGAGCTAGTCTCTCATTGGTTCCCCGTCTTCCCGTTCATCCTCAGGACAAATTGCAACGTGTACGGAACAGGAGGTTAAAGGTGCTGATGCTCCAAGTAGGGAGATTGCTAGTAAAGTGGCTGGAATGGCGAACCCGAGCACAAGGAGATGAGAAATGAGGTGCGTTTTAGAAACCTTTCCCCATCACATGGTGTACCATCTTCTGGGTTTCTCATGCATGTTTTCGATGTAGGAAGATGCCCTTGAACCTGGAGATTAGGAACCCATGCGATGGGTAGCACGCAGTATTACTTTAAAGGTTCAGCGTTTGCTCACCCAACCTCACCAAACCTCTCAGCCCCAAGAGTGTCCACCCTTATGTCTCATCCAGCTGTGGGTCTAGATATGGTCAATCCAGGTTGCATCACAGCCCCTGAACGAATTGTGTAAGAATTTCTCTCTCTTTCCCTGTCTTTGTTTCATGGGTTTTTAAAAGTAATTTATTTTTATAATGGGGTTTAGCTGCTTTTCACGGCTGTGTTTATGCCACTTTACACCCACTTGACACACTAACAGAGAGATATCAATACATTGGTTTTAAGATTATTACTAGTCAGATATATTCTTGTGCGGTGAATCTGGCGTGTTGAGTCCAGTTCTCTGAGCAAGGAGTAGGTCTTGTCTATTACATATTGGGTTTATGGAACGGTATCTGAGCTAACTTGAAACTCTTGTTTTATGTATCACCCCACCTCACCTTTCCCGTTAAGCAGCCATAGTGTGTTTTGTGCATGTGTGACTCTGTTCTGTTTTGTAATTCAGTTCAAGTGTAACGGTTTTTACATTCCCTCTATAAGTGACACCATATGGGAAGTGTCCTTTTCTGTGTGACTTATTTCACTTAGAATCGTCTTACCTAAATCCACTCATCATGCTGCTACTAGCCTTATGACATTGATTTCATGGCTGAGTGATATTCCACTGTACATAAGGACCACAACTTTTGTATCCATTTTTCGCTTTCCTGGGATATTTAAGGTGGAAGGAAGTGGAGGTCCTTGTCAACAGAGCAGCCCTAAACTTTGGGGTGCTTGTGTCTTGCTGATTTTCAATTTTCCCACTTTATCCCCCCATGCGTGGAAGTGCCCTATGCTCTCTAACCTGTGTTTTTTAGATGTTTCAGGACACACCGTACACTTCTCCAGAGTGGCTGTTGGCAATGTACATCCCGCCCATCAGTGTAGCAAGGCTCCCATTTCTCCATGGCCTGTCCTGCATTTCTGGTTTTGACACTTTTTTCAGCATGGCCCTTTTGACCGATGGGAAGCGAGACTTCTTTGTAGCGCTGATTTGCCTTTCCAGGTTGCTTGGTTGGCCAAACAGGGCGTATGCGTTTTTTCCTGAATATATTCAGGAAAAAACGCATACGCCCTTTTTGGCCAAGGGCATCATTGTCAACGTTTTGCCGCTTTTCATGTGCTTTAAAGGCGATTCGAATCTACCTCCTGAAATCTGTTTCCTGCAATTCTGCCTTGATTTCTAATCCTCTTCTTTGCCTTCCCTCAATATATTTGTGGACGAGAGTTATCATTTATAACTCTGCAGGTTTGTGAATTGCAGTGCCCTGAAGCTCCATTTTACAAGTCGCTTTTTTGGGAGCCGGCCGCAAAAGCGCAGGATGGCTTCAGGCCCTGTTCTGGTTCCGGGGGGCAGGCTGAGCCTGTGGTTAATTCTTCTTCCTGATGGGAAAATAGAGTGACCTGTGCCTGTCCCAACACCAAGAGCTAGTCTCTCATTGGTTCCCCGTCTTCCCGTTCATCCTCAGGACAAATTGCAACCTGTACGGAACAGGAGGTTAAAGGTGCTGATGCTCCAAGTAGGGAGATTGCTAGTAAAGTGGCTGGAATGGCGAACCCGAGCACAAGGAGATGAGAAATGAGGTGCGTTTTGGAAACCTTTCCCCATCACACGGTGTACCATCTTCTGGGTTTCTCATGCATGTTTTCGATGTAGGAAGATGCCCTTGAACCTGGAGATTTGGGACCCATGCGATGGGTAGCACGCAGTATTACTTTAAAGGGTCTGCGTTTGCTCACCCAACCTCACCAAACCTCTCAGCCCCAAGAGTGTCCACCCTTATGTCTCATCCAGCTGTGGGTCTAGATATGGTCAATCCAGGTTGCATCACAGCCCCTGAACGAATTGTGTAAGAATTTCTCTCTCTTTCCCTGTCTTTGTTTCATGGGTTTTTAAAAGTAATTTATTTTTATAATGGGGTTTAGCTGCTTTTCACGGCTGTGTTTAGGCCGCTTTACACCCACTTGACACACTAACAGAGAGATATCAATACATAGGTTTTAAGATTATTACTAGTCAGATATATTCTTGTGCGGTGAATCGGGCGTGTTGAATCCAGTTCTCTGAGCAAGGAGTAGGTCTTGTCTATTACATATTGGGTTTATGGAACGGTATCTGAGCTAATTTGAAACTCTTGTTTTATGTATCACCCCACCTCACCTTTCCCGTTAAGCAGCCATAGTGTGTTTTCTGCATGTGTGACTCTGTTCTGTTTTGTAATTCAGTTCAAGTGTAACGGTTTTTACATTCCCTCTATAAGTGACACCTTATGAGAAGTGTCCTTTTCTGTGTGACTTATTTCACTTAGAATCGTCTTACCTAAATCCACTCATCATGCTGCTACTAGCCTTATGACATTGATTTCATGGCTGAGTGATATTCCATTGTACATAAGGACCACAACTTTTTTATCCATTTTTCGCTTTCCTGGGATATTTAAGGTGGAAGGAAGTGGAGGTCCTTGTCAACAGAGCAGCCCTAAACTTTGGGGTGCTTGTGTCTTGCTGATTTTCAATTTTCCCACTTTATCCCCCCATGCGTGGAAGTGCCCTATGCTCTCTAAGCTGTGTTTTTTAGATGTTTCAGGACACACCGTACACTTCTCCAGAGTGGCTGTTGGCAATGTACATCCCGCCCATCAGTGTAGCAAGGCTCCCATTTCTCCATGGCCTGTCCTGCATTTCTGGTTTTGACACTTTTTTCAGCATGGCCCTTTTGACCGATGGGAAGCGAGACTTCTTTGTAGCGCTGATTTGCCTTTCCAGGTTGCTTGGTTGGCCAAAAAGGGCGTATGCGTTTTTTCCTGAATATATTCAGGAAAAAACGCATACGCCCTTTTTGGCCAAGGGCATCATTGTCAACGTTTTGCCGCTTTTCATGTGCTTTAAAGGCGATTCGAATCTACCTCCTGAAATCTGTTTCCTGCAATTCTGCCTTGATTTCTAATCCTCTTCTTTGCCTTCCCTCAATATATTTGTGGACGAGAGTTATCATTTATAACTCTGCAGGTTTGTGAATTGCAGTGCCCTGAAGCTCCATTTTACAAGTTGCTTTTTTGGGAGCCGGCCGCAAAAGCGCAGGATGGCTTCAGGCCCTGTTCTGGTTCCGGGGGGCAGGCTGAGCCTGTGGTTAATTCTTCTTCCTGATGGGAAAATAGAGTGACCTGTGCCTGTCCCAACACCAAGAGCTAGTCTCTCATTGGTTCCCCGTCTTCCCGTTCATCCTCAGGACAAATTGCAACCTGTACGGAAAAGGAGGTTAAAGGTGCTGATGCTCCAAGTAGGGAGATTGCTAGTAAAGTGGCTGGAATGGCGAACCCGAGCACAAGGAGATGAGAAATGAGGTGCGTTTTAGAAACCTTTCCCCATCACACGGTGTACCATCTTCTGGGTGTCTCATGCATGTTTTCGATGTAGGAAGATGCCCTTGAACCTGGAGATTTGGGACCCATGCGATGGGTAGCACGCAGTATTACTTTAAAGGGTCTGCGTTTGCTCACCCAACCTCACCAAACCTCTCAGCCCCAAGAGTGTCCACCCTTATGTCTCATCCAGCTGTGGGTCTAGATATGGTCAATCCAGGTTGCATCACAGCCCCTGAACGAATTGTGTAAGAATTTCTCTCTCTTTCCCTGTCTTTGTTTCATGGGTTTTTAAAAGTAATTTATTTTTATAATGCGGTTTAGCTGCTTTTCACGGCTGTGTTTAGGCCGCTTTACACCCACTTGACACACTAACAGAGGGATATCAATACATAGGTTTTAAGATTATTACTAGTCAGATATATTCTTGTGCGGTGAATCGGGCGTGTTGAATCCAGTTCTCTGAGCAAGGAGTAGGTCTTGTCTATTACATATTGGGTTTATGGAACGGTATCTGAGCTAATTTGAAACTCTTGTTTTATGTATCACCCCACCTCACCTTTCCCGTTAAGCAGCCATAGTGTGTTTTCTGCATGTGTGACTCTGTTCTGTTTTGTAATTCAGTTCAAGTGTAACGGTTTTTACATTCCCTCTATAAGTGACACCTTATGAGAAGTGTCCTTTTCTGTGTGACTTATTTCACTTAGAATCGTCTTACCTAAATCCACTCATCATGCTGCTACTAGCCTTATGACATTGATTTCATGGCTGAGTGATATTCCATTGTACATAAGGACCACAACTTTTTTATCCATTTTTCGCTTTCCTGGGATATTTAAGGTGGAAGGAAGTGGAGGTCCTTGTCAACAGAGCAGCCCTAAACTTTGGGGTGCTTGTGTCTTGCTGATTTTCAATTTTCCCACTTTATCCCCCCATGCGTGGAAGTGCCCTATGCTCTCTAAGCTGTGTTTTTTAGATGTTTCAGGACACACCGTACACTTCTCCAGAGTGGCTGTTGGCAATGTACATCCCGCCCATCAGTGTAGCAAGGCTCCCATTTCTCCATGGCCTGTCCTGCATTTCTGGTTTTGACACTTTTTTCAGCATGGCCCTTTTGACCGATGGGAAGCGAGACTTCTTTGTAGCGCTGATTTGCCTTTCCAGGTTGCTTTGTTGGCCAAAAAGGGCGTATGCGTTTTTTCCTGAATATATTCAGGAAAAAACGCATACGCCCTTTTTGGCCAAGGGCATCATTGTCAACGTTTTGCCGCTTTTCATGTGCTTTAAAGGCGATTCGAATCTACCTCCTGAAATCTGTTTCCTGCAATTCTGCCTTGATTTCAAATCCTCTTCTTTGCCTTCCCTCAATATATTTGTGGACGAGAGTTATCATTTATACCTCTGCTGGTTTGTGAATTGCAGTGCCCTGAAGCTCCATTTTACAAGTCGCTTTTGTGGGAGCCGGCCGCAAAAGCGCAGGATGGCTTCAGGCCCTGTTCTGGTTCCGGGGGGCAGGCTGAGCCTGTGGTTAATTCTTCTTCCTGATGGGAAAATAGAGTGACCTGTGCCTGTCCCAACACCAAGAGCTAGTCTCTCATTGGTTCCCCGTCTTCCCGTTCATCCTCAGGACAAATTGCAACCTGTACGGAACAGGAGGTTAAAGGTGCTGATCCTCCAAGTAGGGAGATTGCTAGTCAAGTGGCTGGAATGGCGAACCCGAGCACAAGGAGATGAGAAATGAGGTGCGTTTTGGAAACCTTTCCCCATCACACGGTGTACCATCTTCTGGGTTTCTCATGCATGTTTTCGATGTAGGAAGATGCCCTTGAACCTGGAGATTTGGGACCCATGCGATGGGTAGCACGCAGTATTACTTTAAAGGGTCTGCGTTTGCTCACCCAACCTCACCAAACCTCTCAGCCCCAAGAGTGTCCACCCTTATGTCTCATCCAGCTGTGGGTCTAGATATGGTCAATCCAGGTTGCATCACAGCCCCTGAACGAATTGTGTAAGAATTTCTCTCTCTTTCCCTGTCTTTGTTTCATGGGTTTTTAAAAGTAATTTATTTTTATAATGCGGTTTAGCTGCTTTTCACGGCTGTGTTTAGGCCGCTTTATACCCACTTGACACACTAACAGAGAGATATCAATACATAGGTTTTAAGATTATTACTAGTCAGATATATTCTTGTGCGGTGAATCGGGCGTGTTGAATCCAGTTCTCTGAGCAAGGAGTAGGTCTTGTCTATTACATATTGGGTTTATGGAACGGTATCTGAGCTAATTTGAAACTCTTGTTTTATGTATCACCCCACCTCACCTTTCCCGTTAAGCAGCCATAGTGTGTTTTCTGCATGTGTGACTCTGTTCTGTTTTGTAATTCAGTTCAAGTGTAACGGTTTTTACATTCCCTCTATAAGTGACACCTTATGAGAAGTGTCCTTTTCTGTGTGACTTATTTCACTTAGAATCGTCTTACCTAAATCCACTCATCATGCTGCTACTAGCCTTATGACATTGATTTCATGGCTGAGTGATATTCCATTGTACATAAGGACCACAACTTTTTTATCCATTTTTCGCTTTCCTGGGATATTTAAGGTGGAAGGAAGTGGAGGTCCTTGTCAACAGAGCAGCCCTAAACTTTGGGGTGCTTGTGTCTTGCTGATTTTCAATTTTCCCACTTTATCCCCCTATGCGTGGAAGTGCCCTATGCTCTCTAAGCTGTGTTTTTTAGATGTTTCAGGACACACCGTACACTTCTCCAGAGTGGCTGTTGGCAATGTACATCCCGCCCATCAGTGTAGCAAGGCTCCCTTTTCTCCATGGCCTGTCCTGCATTTCTGGTTTTGACACTTTTTTCAGCATGGCCCTTTTGACCGATGGGAAGCGAGACTTCTTTGTAGCGCTGATTTGCCTTTCCAGGTTGCTTGGTTGGCCAAAAAGGGCGTATGCGTTTTTTCCTGAATATATTCAGGAAAAAACGCATACGCCCTTTTTGGCCAAGGGCATCATTGTCAACGTTTTGCCGCTTTTCATGTGCTTTAAAGGCGATTCGAATCTACCTCCTGAAATCTGTTTCCTGCAATTCTGCCTTGATTTCAAATCCTCTTCTTTGCCTTCCCTCAATATATTTGTGGACGAGAGTTATCATTTATAACTCTGCAGGTTTGTGAATTGCAGTGCCCTGAAGCTCCATTTTACAAGTCGCTTTTTTGGGAGCCGGCCGCAAAAGCGCAGGATGGCTTCAGGCCCTGTTCTGGTTCCGGGGGGCAGGCTGAGCCTGTGGTTAATTCTTCTTCCTGATGGGAAAATAGAGTGACCTGTGCCTGTCCCAACACCAAGAGCTAGTCTCTCATTGGTTCCCCGTCTTCCCGTTCATCCTCAGGACAAATTGCAACCTGTACGGAACAGGAGGTTAAAGGTGCTGATGCTCCAAGTAGGGAGATTGCTAGTAAAGTGGCTGGAATGGCGAACCCGAGCACAAGGAGATGAGAAATGAGGTGCGTTTTAGAAACCTTTCCCCATCACACGGTGTACCATCTTCTGGGTTTCTCATGCATGTTTTCGATGTAGGAAGATGCCCTTGAACCTGGAGATTTGGGACCCATGCGATGGGTAGCACGCAGTATTACTTTAAAGGGTCTGCGTTTGCTCACCCAACCTCACCAAACCTCTCAGCCCCAAGAGTGTCCACCCTTATGTCTCATCCAGCTGTGGGTCTAGATATGGTCAATCCAGGTTGCATCACAGCCCCTGAACGAATTGTGTAAGAATTTCTCTCTCTTTCCCTGTCTTTGTTTCATGGGTTTTTAAAAGTAATTTATTTTTATAATGGGGTTTAGCTGCTTTTCACGGCTGTGTTTAGGCCACTTTACACCCACTTGACACACTAACAGAGAGATATCAATACATAGGTTTTAAGATTATTACTAGTCAGATATATTCTTGTGCGGTGAATCGGGCGTGTTGAGTCCAGTTCTCTGAGCAAGGAGTAGGTCTTGTCTATTACATATTGGGTTTATGGAACGGTATCTGAGCTAATTTGAAACTCTTGTTTTATGTATCACCCCACCTCACCTTTCCCGTTAAGCAGCCATAGTGTGTTTTCTGCATGTGTGACTCTGTTCTGTTTTGTAATTCAGTTCAAGTGTAACGGTTTTTACATTCCCTCTATAAGTGACACCATATGGGAAGTGTCCTTTTCTGTGTGACTTATTTCACTTAGAATCGTCTTACCTAAATCCACTCATCATGCTGCTACTAGCCTTATGACATTGATTTCATGGCTGAGTGATATTCCACTGTACATAAGGACCACAACTTTTGTATCCATTTTTCGCTTTCCTGGGATATTTAAGGTGGAAGGAAGTGGAGGTCCTTGTCAACAGAGCAGCCCTAAACTTTGGGGTGCTTGTGTCTTGCTGATTTTCAATTTTCCCGCTTTATCCCCCCATGCGTGGAAGTGCCCTATGATCTCTAAGCTGTGTTTTTTAGATGTTTCAGGACCCACCGTACACTTCTCCAGAGTGGCTGTTGGCAATGTACATCCCGCCCATCAGTGTAGCAAGGCTCCCTTTTCTCCATGGCCTGTCCTGCATTTCTGGTTTTGACACTTTTTTCAGCATGGCCCTTTTGACCGATGGGAAGCGAGACTTCTTTGTAGCGCTGATTTGCCTTTCCAGGTTGCTTGGTTGGCCAAAAAGGGCGTATGCGTTTTTTCCTGAATATATTCAGGAAAAAACGCATACGCCCTTTTTGGCCAAGGGCATCATTGTCAACGTTTTGCCGCTTTTCATGTGCTTTAAAGGCGATTCGAATCTACCTCCTGAAATCTGTTTCCTGCAATTCTGCCTTGATTTCAAATCCTCTTCTTTGCCTTCCCTCAATATATTTGTGGACGAGAGTTATCATTTATAACTCTGCAGGTTTGTGAATTGCAGTGCCCTGAAGCTCCATTTTACAAGTCGCTTTTTTGGGAGCCGGCCGCAAAAGCGCAGGATGGCTTCAGGCCCTGTTCTGGTTCCGGGGGGCAGGCTGAGCCTGTGGTTAATTCTTCTTCCTGATGGGAAAATAGAGTGACCTGTGCCTGTCCCAACACCAAGAGCTAGTCTCTCATTGGTTCCCCGTCTTCCCGTTCATCCTCAGGACAAATTGCAACCTGTACGGAACAGGAGGTTAAAGGTGCTGATGCTCCAAGTAGGGAGATTGCTAGTAAAGTGGCTGGAATGGCGAACCCGAGCACAAGGAGATGAGAAATGAGGTGCGTTTTAGAAACCTTTCCCCATCACACGGTGTACCATCTTCTGGGTTTCTCATGCATGTTTTCGATGTAGGAAGATGCCCTTGAACCTGGAGATTTGGGACCCATGCGATGGGTAGCACGCAGTATTACTTTAAAGGGTCTGCGTTTGCTCACCCAACCTCACCAAACCTCTCAGCCCCAAGAGTGTCCACCCTTATGTCTCATCCAGCTGTGGGTCTAGATATGGTCAATCCAGGTTGCATCACAGCCCCTGAACGAATTGTGTAAGAATTTCTCTCTCTTTCCCTGTCTTTGTTTCATGGGTTTTTAAAAGTAATTTATTTTTATAATGGGGTTTAGCTGCTTTTCACGGCTGTGTTTAGGCCACTTTACACCCACTTGACACACTAACAGAGAGATATCAATACATAGGTTTTAAGATTATTACTAGTCAGATATATTCTTGTGCGGTGAATCGGGCGTGTTGAGTCCAGTTCTCTGAGCAAGGAGTAGGTCTTGTCTATTACATATTGGGTTTATGGAACGGTATCTGAGCTAATTTGAAACTCTTGTTTTATGTATCACCCCACCTCACCTTTCCCGTTAAGCAGCCATAGTGTGTTTTCTGCATGTGTGACTCTGTTCTGTTTTGTAATTCAGTTCAAGTGTAACGGTTTTTACATTCCCTCTATAAGTGACACCATATGGGAAGTGTCCTTTTCTGTGTGACTTATTTCACTTAGAATCGTCTTACCTAAATCCACTCATCATGCTGCTACTAGCCTTATGACATTGATTTCATGGCTGAGTGATATTCCACTGTACATAAGGACCTCAACTTTTGTATCCATTTTTCGCTTTCCTGGGATATTTAAGGTGGAAGGAAGTGGAGGTCCTTGTCAACAGAGCAGCCCTAAACTTTGGGGTGCTTGTGTCTTGCTGATTTTCAATTTTCCCGCTTTATCCCCCCATGCGTGGAAGTGCCCTATGATCTCTAAGCTGTGTTTTTTAGATGTTTCAGGACCCACCGTACACTTCTCCAGAGTGGCTGTTGGCAATGTACATCCCGCCCATCAGTGTAGCAAGGCTCCCATTTCTCCATGGCCTGTCCTGCATTTCTGGTTTTGACACTTTTTTCAGCATGGCCCTTTTGACCGATGGGAAGCGAGCCTTCTTTGTAGCGCTGATTTGCCTTTCCAGGTTGCTTGGTTGGCCAAAAAGGGCGTATGCGTTTTTTCCTGAATATATTCAGGAAAAAACGCATACGCCCTTTTTGGCCAAGGGCATCATTGTCAACGTTTTGCCGCTTTTCATGTGCTTTAAAGGCGATTCGAATCTACCTCCTGAAATCTGTTTCCTGCAATTCTGCCTTGATTTCTAATCCTCTTCTTTGCCTTCCCTCAATATATTTGTGGACGAGAGTTATCATTTATAACTCTGCAGGTTTGTGAATTGCAGTGCCCTGAAGCTCCATTTTACAAGTTGCTTTTTTGGGAGCCGGCCGCAAAAGCGCAGGATGGCTTCAGGCCCTTTTCTGGTTCCGGGGGGCAGGCTGAGCCTGTGGTTAATTCTTCTTCCTGATGGGAAAATAGAGTGACCTGTTCCTGTCCCAACACCAAGAGCTAGTCTCTCATTGGTTCCCCGTCTTCCCGTTCATCCTCAGGACAAATTGCAACCTGTACGGAAAAGGAGGTTAAAGGTGCTGATGCTCCAAGTAGGGAGATTGCTAGTAAAGTGGCTGGAATGGCGAACCCGAGCACAAGGAGAAGAGAAATGAGGTGCGTTTTAGAAACCTTTCCCCATCACACGGTGTACCATCTTCTGGGTGTCTCATGCATGTTTTCGATGTAGGAAGATGCCCTTGAACCTGGAGATTTGGGACCCATGCGATGGGTAGCACGCAGTATTACTTTAAAGGGTCTGCGTTTGCTCACCCAACCTCACCAAACCTCTCAGCCCCAAGAGTGTCCACCCTTATGTCTCATCCAGCTGTGGGTCTAGATATGGTCAATCCAGGTTGCATCACAGCCCCTGAACGAATTGTGTAAGAATTTCTCTCTCTTTCCCTGTCTTTGTTTCATGGGTTTTTAAAAGTAATTTATTTTTATAATGGGGTTTAGCTGCTTTTCACGGCTGTGTTTAGGCCGCTTTACACCCACTTGACACACTAACAGAGAGATATCAATACATAGGTTTTAAGATTATTACTAGTCAGATATATTCTTGTGCGGTGAATCGGGCGTGTTGAGTCCAGTTCTCTGAGCAAGGAGTAGGTCTTGTCTATTACATATTGGGTTTATGGAACGGTATCTGAGCTAATTTGAAACTCTTGTTTTATGTATCACCCCACCTCACCTTTCCCGTTAAGCAGCCATAGTGTGTTTTCTGCATGTGTGACTCTGTTCTGTTTTGTAATTCAGTTCAAGTGTAACGGTTTTTACATTCCCTCTATAAGTGACACCTTATGAGAAGTGTCCTTTTCTGTGTGACTTATTTCACTTAGAATAGTCTTACCTAAATCCACTCATCATGCTGCTACTAGCCTTATGACATTGATTTCATGGCTGAGTGATATTCCATTGTACATAAGGACCACAACTTTTTTATCCATTTTTCGCTTTCCTGGGATATTTAAGGTGGAAGGAAGTGGAGGTCCTTGTCAACAGAGCAGCCCTAAACTTTGGGGTGCTTGTGTCTTGCTGATTTTCAATTTTCCCACTTTATCCCCCCATGCGTGGAAGTGCCCTATGCTCTCTAACCTGTGTTTTTTAGATGTTTCAGGACACACCGTACACTTCTCCAGAGTGGCTGTTGGCAATGTACATCCCGCCCATCAGTGTAGCAAGGCTCCCATTTCTCCATGGCCTGTCCTGCATTTCTGGTTTTGACACTTTTTTCAGCATGGCCCTTTTGACCGATGGGAAGCGAGACTTCTTTGTAGCGCTGATTTGCCTTTCCAGGTTGCTTGGTTGGCCAAAAAGGGCGTATGCGTTTTTTCCTGAATATATTCAGGAAAAAACGCATACGCCCTTTTTGGCCAAGGGCATCATTGTCAACGTTTTGCCGCTTTTCATGTGCTTTAAAGGCGATTCGAATCTACCTCCTGAAATCTGTTTCCTGCAATTCTGCCTTGATTTCTAATCCTCTTCTTTGCCTTCCCTCAATATATTTGTGGACGAGAGTTATCATTTATAACTCTGCAGGTTTGTGAATTGCAGTGCCCTGAAGCTCCATTTTACAAGTTGCTTTTTTGGGAGCCGGCCGCAAAAGCGCAGGATGGCTTCAGGCCCTGTTCTGGTTCCGGGGGGCAGGCTGAGCCTGTGGTTAATTCTTCTTCCTGATGGGAAAATAGAGTGACCTGTGCCTGTCCCAACACCAAGAGCTAGTCTCTCATTGGTTCCCCGTCTTCCCGTTCATCCTCAGGACAAATTGCAACCTGTACGGAAAAGGAGGTTAAAGGTGCTGATGCTCCAAGTAGGGAGATTGCTAGTAAAGTGGCTGGAATGGCGAACCCGAGCACAAGGAGATGAGAAATGAGGTGCGTTTTAGAAACCTTTCCCCATCACACGGTGTACCATCTTCTGGGTGTCTCATGCATGTTTTCGATGTAGGAAGATGCCCTTGAACCTCGAGATTTGGGACCCATGCGATGGGTAGCACGCAGTATTACTTTAAAGGGTCTGCGTTTGCTCACCCTACCTCACCAAACCTCTCAGCCCCAAGAGTGTCCACCCTTATGTCTCATCCAGCTGTGGGTCTAGATATGGTCAATCCAGGTTGCATCACAGCCCCTGAACGAATTGTGTAAGAATTTCTCTCTCTTTCCCTGTCTTTGTTTCATGGGTTTTTAAAAGTAATTTATTTTTATAATGGGGTTTAGCTGCTTTTCACGGCTGTGTTTAGGCCGCTTTACACCCACTTGACACACTAACAGAGAGATATCAATACATAGGTTTTAAGATTATTACTAGTCAGATATATTCTTGTGCGGTGAATCGGGCGTGTTGAGTCCAGTTCTCTGAGCAAGGAGTAGGTCTTGTCTATTACATATTGGGTTTATGGAACGGTATCTGAGCTAATTTGAAACTCTTGTTTTATGTATCACCCCACCTCACCTTTCCCGTTAAGCAGCCATAGTGTGTTTTCTGCATGTGTGACTCTGTTCTGTTTTGTAATTCAGTTCAAGTGTAACGGTTTTTACATTCCCTCTATAAGTGACACCTTATGAGAAGTGTCCTTTTCTGTGTGACTTATTTCACTTAGAATCGTCTTACCTAAATCCACTCATCATGCTGCTACTAGCCTTATGACATTGATTTCATGGCTGAGTGATATTCCATTGTACATAAGGACCACAACTTTTGTATCCATTTTTCGCTTTCCTGGGATATTTAAGGTGGAAGGAAGTGGAGGTGCTTGTCAACAGAGCAGCCCTAAACTTTGGGGTGCTTGTGTCTTGCTGATTTTCAATTTTCCCACTTTATCCCCCCATGCGTGGAAGTGCCCTATGCTCTCTAAGCTGTGTTTTTTAGATGTTTCAGGACACACCGTACACTTCTCCAGAGTGGCTGTTGGCAATGTACATCCCGCCCATCAGTGTAGCAAGGCTCCCATTTCTCCATGGCCTGTCCTGCATTTCTGGTTTTGACACTTTTTTCAGCATGGCCCTTTTGACCGATGGGAAGCGAGACTTCTTTGTAGCGCTGATTTGCCTTTCCAGGTTGCTTGGTTGGCCAAACAGGGCGTATGCGTTTTTTCCTGAATATATTCAGGAAAAAACGCATACGCCCTTTTTGGCCAAGGGCATCATTGTCAACGTTTTGCCGCTTTTCATGTGCTTTAAAGGCGATTCGAATCTACCTCCTGAAATCTGTTTCCTGCAATTCTGCCTTGATTTCTAATCCTCTTCTTTGCCTTCCCTCAATATATTTGTGGACGAGAGTTATCATTTATAACTCTGCAGGTTTGTGAATTGCAGTGCCCTGAAGCTCCATTTTACAAGTCGCTTTTTTGGGAGCCGGCCGCAAAAGCGCAGGATGGCTTCAGGCCCTGTTCTGGTTCCGGGGGGCAGGCTGAGCCTGTGGTTAATTCTTCTTCCTGATGGGAAAATAGAGTGACCTGTGCCTGTCCCAACACCAAGAGCTAGTCTCTCATTGGTTCCCCGTCTTCCCGTTCATCCTCAGGACAAATTGCAACCTGTACGGAACAGGAGGTTAAAGGTGCTGATGCTCCAAGTAGGGAGATTGCTAGTAAAGTGGCTGGAATGGCGAACCCGAGCACAAGGAGATGAGAAATGAGGTGCGTTTTGGAAACCTTTCCCCATCACACGGTGTACCATCTTCTGGGTTTCTCATGCATGTTTTCGATGTAGGAAGATGCCCTTGAACCTGGAGATTTGGGACCCATGCGATGGGTAGCACGCAGTATTACTTTAAAGGGTCTGCGTTTGCTCACCCAACCTCTCCAAACCTCTCAGCCCCAAGAGTGTCCACCCTTATGTCTCATCCAGCTGTGGGTCTAGATATGGTCAATCCAGGTTGCATCACAGCCCCTGAACGAATTGTGTAAGAATTTCTCTCTCTTTCCCTGTCTTTGTTTCATGGGTTTTTGAAAGTAATTTATTTTTATAATGCGGTTTAGCTGCTTTTCACGGCTGTGTTTAGGCCGCTTTACACCCACTTGACACACTAACAGAGAGATATCAATACATAGGTTTTAAGATTATTACTAGTCAGATATATTCTTGTGCGGTGAATCGGGCATGTTGAGTCCAGTTCTCTGAGCAAGGAGTAGGTCTTGTCTATTACATATTGGGTTTATGGAACGGTATCTGAGCTAATTTGAAACTCTTGTTTTATGTATCACCCCACCTCACCTTTCCCGTTAAGCAGCCATAGTGTGTTTTCTGCATGTGTGACTCTGTTCTGTTTTGTAATTCAGTTCAAGTGTAACGGTTTTTACATTCCCTCTATAAGTGACACCATATGGGAAGTGTCCTTTTCTGTGTGACTTATTTCACTTAGAATCGTCTTACCTAAATCCACTCATCATGCTGCTACTAGCCTTATGACATTGATTTCATGGCTGAGTGATATTCCATTGTACATAAGGACCACAACTTTTGTATCCATTTTTCGCTTTCCTGGGATATTTAAGGTGGAAGGAAGTGGAGTTCCTTGTCAACAGAGCAGCCCTAAACTTTGGGGTGCTTGTGTCTTGCTGATTTTCAATTTTCCCACTTTATCCCCCCATGCATGGAAGTGCCCTATGCTCTCTAAGCTGTGTTTTTTAGATGTTTCAGGACCCACCGTACACTTCTCCAGAGTGGCTGTTGGCAATGTACATCCCGCCCATCAGTGTAGCAAGGCTCCCATTTCTCCATGGCCTGTCCTGCATTTCTGGTTTTGACACTTTTTTCAGCATGGCCCTTTTGACCGATGGGAAGCGAGACTTCTTTGTAGCGCTGATTTGCCTTTCCAGGTTGCTTGGTTGGCCAAAAAGGGCGTATGCGTTTTTTCCTGAATATATTCAGGAAAAAACGCATACGCCCTTTTTGGCCAAGGGCATCATTGTCAACGTTTTGCCGCTTTTCATGTGCTTTAAAGGCGATTCGAATCTACCTCCTGAAATCTGTTTCCTGCAATTCTGCCTTGATTTCTAATCCTCTTCTTTGCCTTCCCTCAATATATTTGTGGACGAGAGTTATCATTTATAACTCTGCAGGTTTGTGAATTGCAGTGCCCTGAAGCTCCATTTTACAAGTCGCTTTTTTGGGAGCCGGCCGCAAAAGCGCAGGATGGCTTCAGGCCCTGTTCTGGTTCCGGGGGGCAGGCTGAGCCTGTGGTTAATTCTTCTTCCTGATGGGAAAATAGAGTGACCTGTGCCTGTCCCAACACCAAGAGCTAGTCTCTCATTGGTTCCCCGTCTTCCCGTTCATCCTCAGGACAAATTGCAACCTGTACGGAAAAGGAGGTTAAAGGTGCTGATGCTCCAAGTAGGGAGATTGCTAGTAAAGTGGCTGGAATGGCGAACCCGAGCACAAGGAGATGAGAAATGAGGTGCGTTTTAGAAACCTTTCCCCATCACACGGTGTACCATCTTCTGGGTGTCTCATGCATGTTTTCGATGTAGGAAGATGCCCTTGAACCTGGAGATTTGGGACCCAGGCGATGGGTAGCACGCAGTATTACTTTAAAGGGTCTGCGTTTGCTCACCCAACCTCACCAAACCTCTCAGCCCCAAGAGTGTCCACCCTTATGTCTCATCCAGCTGTGGGTCTAGATATGGTCAATCCAGGTTGCATCACAGCCCCTGAACGAATTGTGTAAGAATTTCTCTCTCTTTCCCTGTCTTTGTTTCATGGGTTTTTAAAAGTAATTTATTTTTATAATGCGGTTTAGCTGCTTTTCACGGCTGTGTTTAGGCCGCTTTACACCCACTTGACACACTAACAGAGAGATATCAATACATAGGTTTTAAGATTATTACTAGTCAGATATATTCTTGTGCGGTGAATCGGGCGTGTTGAATCCAGTTCTCTGAGAAAGGAGTAGGTCTTGTCTATTACATATTGGGTTTATGGAACGGTATCTGAGCTAATTTGAAACTCTTGTTTTATGTATCACCCCACCTCACCTTTCCCGTTAAGCAGCCATAGTGTGTTTTCTGCATGTGTGACTCTGTTCTGTTTTGTAATTCAGTTCAAGTGTAACGGTTTTTACATTCCCTCTATAAGTGACACCTTATGAGAAGTGTCCTTTTCTGTGTGACTTATTTCACTTAGAATCGTCTTACCTAAATCCACTCATCATGCTGCTACTAGCCTTATGACATTGATTTCATGGCTGAGTGATATTCCATTGTACATAAGGACCACAACTTTTTTATCCATTTTTCGCTTTCCTGGGATATTTAAGGTGGAAGGAAGTGGAGGTCCTTGTCAACAGAGCAGCCCTAAACTTTGGGGTGCTTGTGTCTTGCTGATTTTCAATTTTCCCACTTTATCCCCCCATGCGTGGAAGTGCCCTATGCTCTCTAAGCTGTGTTTTTTAGATGTTTCAGGACACACCGTACACTTCTCCAGAGTGGCTGTTGGCAATGTACATCCCGCCCATCAGTGTAGCAAGGCTCCCATTTCTCCATGGCCTGTCCTGCATTTCTGGTTTTGACACTTTTTTCAGCATGGCCCTTTTGACCGATGGGAAGCGAGACTTCTTTGTAGCGCTGATTTGCCTTTCCAGGTTGCTTCGTTGGCCAAAAAGGGCGTATGCGTTTTTTCCTGAATATATTCAGGAAAAAACGCATACGCCCTTTTTGGCCAAGGGCATCATTGTAAACGTTTTGCCGCTTTTCATGTGCTTTAAAGGCGATTCGAATCTACCTCCTGAAATCTGTTTCCTGCAATTCTGCCTTGATTTCTAATCCTCTTCTTTGCCTTCCCTCAATATATTTGTGGACGAGAGTTATCATTTATAACTCTGCAGGTTTGTGAATTGCAGTGCCCTGAAGCTCCATTTTACAAGTCGCTTTTTTGGGAGCCGGCCGCAAAAGCGCAGGATGGCTTCAGGCCCTGTTCTGGTTCCGGGGGGCAGGCTGAGCCTGTGGTTAATTCTTCTTCCTGATGGGAAAATAGAGTGACCTGTGCCTGTCCAAACACCAAGAGCTAGTCTCTCATTGGTTCCCCGTCTTCCCGTTCATCCTCAGGACAAATTGCAACCTGTACGGAACAGGAGGTTAAAGGTGCTGATGCTCCAAGTAGGGAGATTGCTAGTAAAGTGGCTGGAATGGCGAACCCGAGCACAAGGAGATGAGAAATGAGGTGCGTTTTGGAAACCTTTCCCCATCACACGGTGTACCATCTTCTGGGTTTCTCATGCATGTTTTCGATGTAGGAAGATGCCCTTGAACCTGGAGATTTGGGACCCATGCGATGGGTATCACGCAGTATTACTTTAAAGGGTCTGCGTTTGCTCACCCAACCTCACCAAACCTCTCAGCCCCAAGAGTGTCCACCCTTATGTCTCATCCAGCTGTGGGTCTAGATATGGTCAATCCAGGTTGCATCACAGCCCCTGAACGAATTGTGTAAGCATTTCTCTCTCTTTCCCTGTCTTTGTTTCATGGGTTTTTAAAAGTAATTTATTTTTATAATGGGGTTTAGCTGCTTTTCACGGCTGTGTTTAGGCCGCTTTACACCCACTTGACACACTAACAGAGAGATATCAATACATAGGTTTTAAGATTATTACTAGTCAGATATATTCTTGTGCGGTGAATCGGGCATGTTGAGTCCAGTTCTCTGAGCAAGGAGTAGGTCTTGTCTATTACATATTGGGTTTATGGAACGGTATCTGAGCTAATTAGAAACTCTTGTTTTATGTATCACCCCACCTCACCTTTCCCGTTAAGCAGCCATAGTGTGTTTTCTGCATGTGTGACTCTGTTCTGTTTTGTAATTCAGTTCAAGTGTAACGGTTTTTACATTCCCTCTATAAGTGACACCATATGGGAAGTGTCCTTTTCTGTGTGACTTATTTCACTTAGAATCGTCTTACCTAAATCCACTCATCATGCTGCTACTAGCCTTATGACATTGATTTCATGGCTGAGTGATATTCCACTGTACATAAGGACCACAACTTTTGTATCCATTTTTCGCTTTCCTGGGATATTTAAGGTGGAAGGAAGTGGAGTTCCTTGTCAACAGAGCAGCCCTAAACTTTGGGGTGCTTGTGTCTTGCTGATTTTCAATTTTCCCACTTTATCCCCCCATGCATGGAAGTGCCCTATGCTCTCTAAGCTGTGTTTTTTAGATGTTTCAGGACCCACCGTACACTTCTCCAGAGTGGCTGTTGGCAATGTACATCCCGCCCATCAGTGTAGCAAGGCTCCCATTTCTCCATGGCCTGTCCTGCATTTCTGGTTTTGACACTTTTTTCAGCATGGCCCTTTTGACCGATGGGAAGCGAGACTTCTTTGTAGCGCTGATTTGCCTTTCCAGGTTGCTTGGTTGGCCAAAAAGGGCGTATGCGTTTTTTCCTGAATATATTCAGGAAAAAACGCATACGCCCTTTTTGGCCAAGGGCATCATTGTCAACGTTTTGCCGCTTTTCATGTGCTTTAAAGGCGATTCGAATCTACCTCCTGAAATCTGTTTCCTGCAATTCTGCCTTGATTTCTAATCCTCTTCTTTGCCTTCCCTCAATATATTTGTGGACGAGAGTTATCATTTATAACTCTGCAGGTTTGTGAATTGCAGTGCCCTGAAGCTCCATTTTACAAGTCGCTGTTTTGGGAGCCGGCCGCAAAAGCGCAGGATGGCTTCAGGCCCTGTTCTGGTTCCGGGGGGCAGGCTGAGCCTGTGGTTAATTCTTCTTCCTGATGGGAAAATAGAGTGACCTGTGCCTGTCCCAACACCAAGAGCTAGTCTCTCATTGGTTCCCCGTCTTCCCGTTCATCCTCAGGACAAATTGCAACCTGTACGGAACAGGAGGTTAAAGGTGCTGATGCTCCAAGTAGGGAGATTGCTAGTCAAGTGGCTGGAATGGCGAACCCGAGCACAAGGAGATGAGAAATGAGGTGCGTTTTGGAAACCTTTCCCCATCACACGGTGTACCATCTTCTGGGTTTCTCATGCATGTTTTCGATGTAGGAAGATGCCCTTGAACCTGGAGATTTGGGACCCATGCGATGGGTAGCACGCAGTATTACTTTAAAGGGTCTGCGTTTGCTCACCCAACCTCACCAAACCTCTCAGCCCCAAGAGTGTCCACCCTTATGTCTCATCCAGCTGTGGGTCTAGATATGGTCAATCCAGGTTGCATCACAGCCCCTGAACGAATTGTGTAAGAATTTCTCTCTCTTTCCCTGTCTTTGTTTCATGGGTTTTTAAAAGTAATTTATTTTTATAATGCGGTTTAGCTGCTTTTCACGGCTGTGTTTATGCCGCTTTACACCCACTTGACACACTAACAGAGAGATATCAATACATAGGTTTTAAGATTATTACTAGTCAGATATATTCTTGTGCGGTGAATCGGGCGTGTTGAATCCAGTTCTCTGAGCAAGGAGTAGGTCTTGTCTATTACATATTGGGTTTATGGAACGGTATCTGAGCTAATTTGAAACTCTTGTTTTATGTATCACCCCACCTCACCTTTCCCGTTAAGCAGCCATAGTGTGTTTTCTGCATGTGTGACTCTGTTCTGTTTTGTAATTCAGTTCAAGTGTAACGGTTTTTACATTCCCTCTATAAGTGACACCATATGGGAAGTGTCCTTTTCTGTGTGACTTATTTCACTTAGAATCGTCTTACCTAAATCCACTCATCATGCTGCTACTAGCCTTATGACATTGATTTCATGGCTGAGTGATATTCCATTGTACATAAGGACCACAACTTTTGTATCCATTTTTCGCTTTCCTGGGATATTTAAGGTGGAAGGAAGTGGAGGTCCTTGTCAACAGAGCAGCCCTAAACTTTGGGGTGCTTGTGTCTTGCTGATTTTCAATTTTCCCGCTTTATCCCCCCATGCGTGGAAGTGCCCTATGCTCTCTAAGCTGTGTTTTTTAGATGTTTCAGGACCCACCGTACACTTCTCCAGAGTGGCTGTTGGCAATGTACATCCCGCCCATCAGTGTAGCAAGGCTCCCATTTCTCCATGGCCTGTCCTGCATTTCTGGTTTTGACACTTTTTTCAGCATGGCCCTTTTGACCGATGGGAAGCGAGCCTTGTTTGTAGCGCTGATTTGCCTTTCCAGGTTGCTTGGTTGGCCAAAAAGGGCGTATGCGTTTTTTCCTGAATATATTCAGGAAAAAACGCATACGCCCTTTTTGGCCAAGGGCATCATTGTCAACGTTTTGCCGCTTTTCATGTGCTTTAAAGGCGATTCGAATCTACCTCCTGAAATCTGTTTCCTGCAATTCTGCCTTGATTTCAAATCCTCTTCTTTGCCTTCCCTCAATATATTTGTGGACGAGAGTTATCATTTATAACTCTGCAGGTTTGTGAATTGCAGTGCCCTGAAGCTCCCTTTTACAAGTCGCTTTTTTGGGAGCCGGCCGCAAAAGCGCCGGATGGCTTCAGGCCCTGTTCTGGTTCCGGGGGGCAGGCTGAGCCTGTGGTTAATTCTTCTTCCTGATGGGAAAATAGAGTGACCTGTGCCTGTCCCTACACCAAGAGCTAGTCTCTCATTGGTTCCCCGTCTTCCCGTTCATCCTCAGGACAAATTGCAACCTGTACGGAACAGGAGGTTAAAGGTGCTGATGCTCCAAGTAGGGAGATTGCTAGTAAAGTGGCTGGAATGGCGAACCCGAGCACAAGGAGATGAGAAATGAGGTGCGTTTTAGAAACCTTTCCCCATCACACGGTGTACCATCTTCTGGGTTTCTCATGCATGTTTTCGATGTAGGAAGATGCCCTTGAACCTGGAGATTTGGGACCCATGCGATGGGTAGCACGCAGTATTACTTTAAAGGGTCTGCGTTTGCTCACCCAACCTCACCAAACCTCTCAGCCCCAAGAGTGTCCACCCTTATGTCTCATCCAGCTGTGGGTCTAGATATGGTCAATCCAGGTTGCATCACAGCCCCTGAACGAATTGTGTAAGAATTTCTCTCTCTTTCCCTGTCTTTGTTTCATGGGTTTTTAAAAGTAATTTATTTTTATAATGGGGTTTAGCTGCTTTTCACGGCTGTGTTTAGGCCGCTTTACACCCACTTGACACACTAACAGAGAGATATCAATACATAGGTTTTAAGATTATTACTAGTCAGATATATTCTTGTGCGGTGAATCGGGCGTGTTGAGTCCAGTTCTCTGAGCAAGGAGTAGGTCTTGTCTATTACATATTGGGTTTATGGAACGGTATCTGAGCTAATTTGAAACTCTTGTTTTATGTATCACCCCACCTCACCTTTCCCGTTAAGCAGCCATAGTGTGTTTTCTGCATGTGTGACTCTGTTCTGTTTTGTAATTCAGTTCAAGTGTAACGGTTTTTACATTCCCTCTATAAGTGACACCTTATGAGAAGTGTCCTTTTCTGTGTGACTTATTTCACTTAGAATCGTCTTACCTAAATCCACTCATCATGCTGCTACTAGCCTTATGACATTGATTTCATGGCTGAGTGATATTCCATTGTACATAAGGACCACAACTTTTGTATCCATTTTTCGCTTTCCTGGGATATTTAAGGTGGAAGGAAGTGGAGGTCCTTGTCAACAGAGCAGCCCTAAACTTTGGGGTGCTTGTGTCTTGCTGATTTTCAATTTTCCCACTTTATCCCCCCATGCGTGGAAGTGCCCTATGCTCTCTAACCTGTGTTTTTTAGATGTTTCAGGAAACAACGTACACTTCTCCAGAGTGGCTGTTGGCAATGTACATCCCGCCCATCAGTGTAGCAAGGCTCCCATTTCTCCATGGCCTGTCCTGCATTTCTGGTTTTGACACTTTTTTCAGCATGGCCCTTTTGACCGATGGGAAGCGAGCCTTCTTTGTAGCGCTGATTTGCCTTTCCAGGTTGCTTGGTTGGCCAAACAGGGCGTATGCGTTTTTTCCTGAATATATTCAGGAAAAAACGCATACGCCCTTTTTGGCCAAGGGCATCATTGTCAACGTTTTGCCGCTTTTCATGTGCTTTAAAGGCGATTCGAATCTACCTCCTGAAATCTGTTTCCTGCAATTCTGCCTTGATTTCTAATCCTCTTCTTTGCCTTCCCTCAATATATTTGTGGACGAGAGTTATCATTTATAACTCTGCAGGTTTGTGAATTGCAGTGCCCTGAAGCTCCATTTTACAAGTCGCTTTTTTGGGAGCCGGCCGCAAAAGCGCAGGATGGCTTCAGGCCCTGTTCTGGTTCCGGGGGGCAGGCTGAGCCTGTGGTTAATTCTTCTTCCTGATGGGAAAATAGAGTGACCTGTGCCTGTCCCAACACCAAGAGCTAGTCTCTCATTGGTTCCCCGTCTTCCCGTTCATCCTCAGGACAAATTGCAACCTGTACGGAACAGGAGGTTAAAGGTGCTGATGCTCCAAGTAGGGAGATTGCTAGTAAAGTGGCTGGAATGGCGAACCCGAGCACAAGGAGATGAGAAATGAGGTGCGTTTTGGAAACCTTTCCCCATCACACGGTGTACCATCTTCTGGGTTTCTCATGCATGTTTTCGATGTAGGAAGATGCCCTTAAACCTGGAGATTTGGGACCCATGCGATGGGTAGCACGCAGTATTACTTTAAAGGGTCTGCGTTTGCTCACCCAACCTCACCAAACCTCTCAGCCCCAAGAGTGTCCACCCTTATGTCTCATCCAGCTGTGGGTCTAGATATGGTCAATCCAGGTTGCATCACAGCCCCTGAACGAATTGTGTAAGAATTTCTCTCTCTTTCCCTGTCTTTGTTTCATGGGTTTTTAAAAGTAATTTATTTTTATAATGCGGTTTAGCTGCTTTTCACGGCTGTGTTTAGGCCGCTTTACACCCACTTGACACACTAACAGAGAGATATCAATACATAGGTTTTAAGATTATTACTAGTCAGATATATTCTTGTGCGGTGAATCGGGCGTGTTGAATCCAGTTCTCTGAGCAAGGAGTAGGTCTTGTCTATTACATATTGGGTTTATGGAACGGTATCTGAGCTAATTTGAAACTCTTGTTTTATGTATCACCCCACCTCACCTTTCCCGTTAAGCAGCCATAGTGTGTTTTCTGCATGTGTGACTCTGTTCTGTTTTGTAATTCAGTTCAAGTGTAACGGTTTTTACATTCCCTCTATAAGTGACACCTTATGAGAAGTGTCCTTTTCTGTGTGACTTATTTCACTTAGAATCGTCTTACCTAAATCCACTCATCATGCTGCTACTAGCCTTATGACATTGATTTCATGGCTGAGTGATATTCCATTGTACATAAGGACCACAACTTTTTTATCCATTTTTCGCTTTCCTGGGATATTTAAGGTGGAAGGAAGTGGAGGTCCTTGTCAACAGAGCAGCCCTAAACTTTGGGGTGCTTGTGTCTTGCTGATTTTCAATTTTCCCACTTTATCCCCCCATGCGTGGAAGTGCCCTATGCTCTCTAAGCTGTGTTTTTTAGATGTTTCAGGACACACCGTACACTTCTCCAGAGTGGCTGTTGGCAATGTACATCCCGCCCATCAGTGTAGCAAGGCTCCCATTTCTCCATGGCCTGTCCTGCATTTCTGGTTTTGACACTTTTTTCAGCATGGCCCTTTTGACCGATGGGAAGCGAGACTTCTTTGTAGCGCTGATTTGCCTTTCCAGGTTGCTTGGTTGGCCAAAAAGGGCGTATGCGTTTTTTCCTGAATATATTCAGGAAAAAACGCATACGCCCTTTTTGGCCAAGGGCATCATTGTCAACGTTTTGCTGCTTTTCATGTGCTTTAAAGGCGATTCGAATCTACCTCCTGAAATCTGTTTCCTGCAATTCTGCCTTGATTTCTAATCCTCTTCTTTGCCTTCCCTCAATATATTTGTGGACGAGAGTTATCATTTATAACTCTGCAGGTTTGTGAATTGCAGTGCCCTGAAGCTCCATTTTACAAGTTGCTTTTTTGGGAGCCGGCCGCAAAAGCGCAGGATGGCTTCAGGCCCTGTTCTGGTTCCGGAGGGCAGGCTGAGCCTGTGGTTAATTCTTCTTCCTGATGGGAAAATAGAGTGACCTGTGCCTGTCCCAACACCAAGAGCTAGTCTCTCATTGGTTCCCCGTCTTCCCGTTCATCCTCAGGACAAATTGCAACCTGTACGGAAAAGGAGGTTAAAGGTGCTGATGCTCCAAGTAGGGAGATTGCTAGTAAAGTGGCTGGAATGGCGAACCCGAGCACAAGGAGATGAGAAATGAGGTGCGTTTTAGAAACCTTTCCCCATCACACGGTGTACCATCTTCTGGGTGTCTCATGCATGTTTTCGATGTAGGAAGATGCCCTTGAACCTGGAGATTTGGGACCCATGCGATGGGTAGCACGCAGTATTACTTTAAAGGGTCTGCGTTTGCTCACCCAACCTCACCAAACCTCTCAGCCCCAAGAGTGTCCACCCTTATGTCTCATCCAGCTGTGGGTCTAGATATGGTCAATCCAGGTTGCATCACAGCCCCTGAACGAATTGTGTAAGAATTTCTCTCTCTTTCCCTGTCTTTGTTTCATGGGTTTTTAAAAGTAATTTATTTTTATAATGCGGTTTAGCTGCTTTTCACGGCTGTGTTTAGGCCGCTTTACACCCACTTGACACACTAACAGAGAGATATCAATACATAGGTTTTAAGATTATTACTAGTCAGATATATTCTTGTGCGGTGAATCGGGCGTGTTGAATCCAGTTCTCTGAGCAAGGAGTAGGTCTTGTCTATTACATATTGGGTTTATGGAACGGTATCTGAGCTAATTTGAAACTCTTGTTTTATGTATCACCCCACCTCACCTTTCCCGTTAAGCAGCCATAGTGTGTTTTCTGCATGTGTGACTCTGTTCTGTTTTGTAATTCAGTTCAAGTGTAACGGTTTTTACATTCCCTCTATAAGTGACACCATATGGGAAGTGTCCTTTTCTGTGTGACTTATTTCACTTAGAATCGTCTTACCTAAATCCACTCATCATGCTGCTACTAGCCTTATGACATTGATTTCATGGCTGAGTGATATTCCACTGTACATAAGGACCACAACTTTTGTATCCATTTTTCGCTTTCCTGGGATATTTAAGGTGGAAGGAAGTGGAGGTCCTTGTCAACAGAGCAGCCCTAAACTTTGGGGTGCTTGTGTCTTGCTGATTTTCAATTTTCCCGCTTTATCCCCCCATGCGTGGAAGTGCCCTATGCTCTCTAAGCTGTGTTTTTTAGATGTTTCAGGACCCACCGTACACTTCTCCAGAGTGGCTGTTGGCAATGTACATCCCGCCCATCAGTGTAGCAAGGCTCCCATTTCTCCATGGCCTGTCCTGCATTTCTGGTTTTGACACTTTTTTCAGCATGGCCCTTTTGACCGATGGGAAGCGAGCCTTCTTTGTAGCGCTGATTTGCCTTTCCAGGTTGCTTGATTGGCCAAAAAGGGCGTATGCGTTTTTTCCTGAATATATTCAGGAAAAAACGCATACGCCCTTTTTGGCCAAGGGCATCATTGTCAACGTTTTGCCGCTTTTCATGTGCTTTAAAGGCGATTCGAATCTACCTCCTGAAATCTGTTTCCTGCAATTCTGCCTTGATTTCTAATCCTCTTCTTTGCCTTCCCTCAATATATTTGTGGACGAGAGTTATCATTTATAACTCTGCAGGTTTGTGAATTGCAGTGCCCTGAAGCTCCATTTTACAAGTTGCTTTTTTGGGAGCCGGCCGCAAAAGCGCAGGATGGCTTCAGGCCCTGTTCTGGTTCCGGGGGGCAGGCTGAGCCTGTGGTTAATTCTTCTTCCTGATGGGAAAATAGAGTGACCTGTGCCTGTCCCAACACCAAGAGCTAGTCTCTCATTGGTTCCCCGTCTTCCCGTTCATCCTCAGGACAAATTGCAACCTGTACGGAAAAGGAGGTTAAAGGTGCTGATGCTCCAAGTAGGGAGATTGCTAGTAAAGTGGCTGGAATGGCGAACCCGAGCACAAGGAGATGAGAAATGAGGTGCGTTTTAGAAACCTTTCCCCATCACACGGTGTACCATCTTCTGGGTGTCTCATGCATGTTTTCGATGTAGGAAGATGCCCTTGAACCTGGAGATTTGGGACCCATGCGATGGGTAGCACGCAGTATTACTTTAAAGGGTCTGCGTTTGCTCACCCAACCTCACCAAACCTCTCAGCCCCAAGAGTGTCCACCCTTATGTCTCATCCAGCTGTGGGTCTAGATATGGTCAATCCAGGTTGCATCACAGCCCCTGAACGAATTGTGTAAGAATTTCTCTCTCTTTCCCTGTCTTTGTTTCATGGGTTTTTAAAAGTAATTTATTTTTATAATGGGGTTTAGCTGCTTTTCACGGCTGTGTTTAGGCCGCTTTACACCCACTTGACACACTAACAGAGAGATATCAATACATAGGTTTTAAGATTATTACTAGTCAGATATATTCTTGTGCGGTGAATCGGGCGTGTTGAGTCCAGTTCTCTGAGCAAGGAGTAGGTCTTGTCTATTACATATTGGGTTTATGGAACGGTATCTGAGCTAATTTGAAACTCTTGTTTTATGTATCAGCCCACCTCACCTTTCCCGTTAAGCAGCCATAGTGTGTTTTCTGCATGTGTGACTCTGTTCTGTTTTGTAATTCAGTTCAAGTGTAACGGTTTTTACATTCCCTCTATAAGTGACACCTTATGAGAAGTGTCCTTTTCTGTGTGACTTATTTCACTTAGAATCGTCTTACCTAAATCCACTCATCATGCTGCTACTAGCCTTATGACATTGATTTCATGGCTGAGTGATATTCCATTGTACATAAGGACCACAACTTTTTTATACATTTTTCGCTTTCCTGGGATATTTAAGGTGGAAGGAAGTGGAGGTCCTTGTCAACAGAGCAGCCCTAAACTTTGGGGTGCTTGTGTCTTGCTGATTTTCAATTTTCCCACTTTATCCCCCCATGCGTGGAAGTGCCCTATGCTCTCTAACCTGTGTTTTTTAGATGTTTCAGGACACACCGTACACTTCTCCAGAGTGGCTGTTGGCAATGTACATCCCGCCCATCAGTGTAGCAAGGCTCACATTTCTCCATGGCCTGTCCTGCATTTCTGGTTTTGACACTTTTTTCAGCATGGCCCTTTTGACCGATGGGAAGCGAGACTTCTTTGTAGCGCTGATTTGCCTTTCCAGGTTGCTTGGTTGGCCAAACAGGGCGTATGCGTTTTTTCCTGAATATATTCAGGAAAAAACGCATACGCCCTTTTTGGCCAAGGGCATCATTGTCAACGTTTTGCCGCTTTTCATGTGCTTTAAAGGCGATTCGAATCTACCTCCTGAAATCTGTTTCCTGCAATTCTGCCTTGATTTCTAATCCTCTTCTTTGCCTTCCCTCAATATATTTGTGGACGAGAGTTATCATTTATAACTCTGCAGGTTTGTGAATTGCAGTGCCCTGAAGCTCCATTTTACAAGTCGCTTTTTTGGGAGCCGGCCGCAAAAGCGCAGGATGGCTTCAGGCCCTGTTCTGGTTCCGGGGGGCAGGCTGAGCCTGTGGTTAATTCTTCTTCCTGATGGGAAAATAGAGTGACCTGTGCCTGTCCCAACACCAAGAGCTAGTCTCTCATTGGTTCCCCGTCTTCCCGTTCATCCTCAGGACAAATTGCAACCTGTACGGAACAGGAGGTTAAAGGTGCTGATGCTCCAAGTAGGGAGATTGCTAGTAAAGTGGCTGGAATGGCGAACCCGAGCACAAGGAGATGAGAAATGAGGTGCGTTTTGGAAACCTTTCCCCATCACACGGTGTACCATCTTCTGGGTGTCTCATGCATGTTTTCGATGTAGGAAGATGCCCTTGAACCTGGAGATTTGGGACCCATGCGATGGGTAGCACGCAGTATTACTTTAAAGGGTCTGCGTTTGCTCACCCAACCTCACCAAACCTCTCAGCCCCAAGAGTGTCCACCCTTATGTCTCATCCAGCTGTGGGTCTAGATATGGTCAATCCAAGTTGCATCACAGCCCCTGAACGAATTGTGTAAGAATTTCTCTCTCTTTCCCTGTCTTTGTTTCATGGGTTTTTAAAAGTAATTTATTTTTATAATGGGGTTTAGCTGCTTTTCACGGCTGTGTTTAGGCCGCTTTACACCCACTTGACACACTAACAGAGAGATATCAATACATAGGTTTTAAGATTATTACTAGTCAGATATATTCTTGTGCGGTGAATCGGGCGTGTTGAATCCAGTTCTCTGAGCAAGGAGTAGGTCTTGTCTATTACATATTGGGTTTATGGAACGGTATCTGAGCTAATTTGAAACTCTTGTTTTATGTATCACCCCACCTCACCTTTCCCGTTAAGCAGCCATAGTGTGTTTTCTGCATGTGTGACTCTGTTCTGTTTTGTAATTCAGTTCAAGTGTAACGGTTTTTACATTCCCTCTATAAGTGACACCATATGGGAAGTGTCCTTTTCTGTGTGACTTATTTCACTTAGAATCGTCTTACCTAAATCCACTCATCATGCTGCTACTAGCCTTATGACATTGATTTCATGGCTGAGTGATATTCCACTGTACATAAGGACCACAACTTTTGTATCCATTTTTCGCTTTCCTGGGATATTTAAGGTGGAAGGAAGTGGAGGTCCTTGTCAACAGAGCAGCCCTAAACTTTGGGGTGCTTGTGTCTTGCTGATTTTCAATTTTCCCGCTTTATCCCCCCATGCGTGGAAGTGCCCTATGCTCTCTAAGCTGTGTTTTTTAGATGTTTCAGGACCCACCGTACACTTCTCCAGAGTGGCTGTTGGAAATGTACATCCCGCCCATCAGTGTAGCAAGGCTCCCATTTCTCCATGGCCTGTCCTGCATTTCTGGTTTTGACACTTTTTTCAGCATGGCCCTTTTGACCGATGGGAAGCGAGCCTTCTTTGTAGCGCTGATTTGCCTTTCCAGGTTGCTTGGTTGGCCAAAAAGGGCGTATGCGTTTTTTCCTGAATATATTCAGGAAAAAACGCATACGCCCTTTTTGGCCAAGGGCATCATTGTCAACGTTTTGCCGCTTTTCATGTGCTTTAAAGGTGATTCGAATCTACCTCCTGAAATCTGTTTCCTGCAATTCTGCCTTGATTTCTAATCCTCTTCTTTGCCTTCCCTCAATATATTTGTGGACGAGAGTTATCATTTATAACTCTGCAGGTTTGTGAATTGCAGTGCCCTGAAGCTCCATTTTACAAGTTGCTTTTTTGGGAGCCGGCCGCAAAAGCGCAGGATGGCTTCAGGCCCTGTTCTGGTTCCGGGGGGCAGGCTGAGCCTGTGGTTAATTCTTCTTCCTGATGGGAAAATAGAGTGACCTGTGCCTGTCCCAACACCAAGAGCTAGTCTCTCATTGGTTCCCCGTCTTCCCGTTCATCCTCAGGACAAATTGCAACCTGTACGGAAAAGGAGGTTAAAGGTGCTGATGCTCCAAGTAGGGAGATTGCTAGTAAAGTGGCTGGAATGGCGAACCCGAGCACAAGGAGATGAGAAATGAGGTGCGTTTTAGAAACCTTTCCCCATCACACGGTGTACCATCTTCTGGGTGTCTCATGCATGTTTTCGATGTAGGAAGATGCCCTTGAACCTGGAGATTTGGGACCCATGCGATGGGTAGCACGCAGTATTACTTTAAAGGGTCTGCGTTTGCTCACCCAACCTCACCAAACCTCTCAGCCCCAAGAGTGTCCACCCTTATGTCTCATCCAGCTGTGGGTCTAGATATGGTCAATCCAGGTTGCATCACAGCCCCTGAACGAATTGTGTAAGAATTTCTCTCTCTTTCCCTGTCTTTGTTTCATGGGTTTTTAAAAGTAATTTATTTTTATAATGCGGTTTAGCTGCTTTTCACGGCTGTGTTTAGGCCGCTTTACACCCACTTGACACACTAACAGAGAGATATCAATACATAGGTTTTAAGATTATTACTAGTCAGATATATTCTTGTGCGGTGAATCGGGCGTGTTGAGTCCAGTTCTCTGAGCAAGGAGTAGGTCTTGTCTATTACATATTGGGTTTATGGAACGGTATCTGAGCTAATTTGAAACTCTTGTTTTATGTATCACCCCACCTCACCTTTCCCGTTAAGCAGCCATAGTGTGTTTTCTGCATGTGTGACTCTGTTCTGTTTTGTAATTCAGTTCAAGTGTAACGGTTTTTACATTCCCTCTATAAGTGACACCTTATGAGAAGTGTCCTTTTCTGTGTGACTTATTTCACTTAGAATCGTCTTACCTAAATCCACTCATCATGCTGCTACTAGCCTTATGACATTGATTTCATGGCTGAGTGATATTCCATTGTACATAAGGACCACAACTTTTTTATACATTTTTCGCTTTCCTGGGATATTTAAGGTGGAAGGAAGTGGAGGTCCTTGTCAACAGAGCAGCCCTAAACTTTGGGGTGCTTGTGTCTTGCTGATTTTCAATTTTCCCACTTTATCCCCCCATGCGTGGAAGTGCCCTATGCTCTCTAACCTGTGTTTTTTAGATGTTTCAGGACACACCGTACACTTCTCCAGAGTGGCTGTTGGCAATGTACATCCCGCCCATCAGTGTAGCAAGGCTCACATTTCTCCATGGCCTGTCCTGCATTTCTGGTTTTGACACTTTTTTCAGCATGGCCCTTTTGACCGATGGGAAGCGAGACTTCTTTGTAGCGCTGATTTGCCTTTCCAGGTTGCTTGGTTGGCCAAACAGGGCGTATGCGTTTTTTCCTGAATATATTCAGGAAAAAACGCATACGCCCTTTTTGGCCAAGGGCATCATTGTCAACGTTTTGCCGCTTTTCATGTGCTTTAAAGGCGATTCGAATCTACCTCCTGAAATCTGTTTCCTGCAATTCTGCCTTGATTTCTAATCCTCTTCTTTGCCTTCCCTCAATATATTTGTGGACGAGAGTTATCATTTATAACTCTGCAGGTTTGTGAATTGCAGTGCCCTGAAGCTCCATTTTACAAGTCGCTTTTTTGGGAGCCGGCCGCAAAAGCGCAGGATGGCTTCAGGCCCTGTTCTGGTTCCGGGGGGCAGGCTGAGCCTGTGGTTAATTCTTCTTCCTGATGGGAAAATAGAGTGACCTGTGCCTGTCCCAACACCAAGAGCTAGTCTCTCATTGGTTCCCCGTCTTCCCGTTCATCCTCAGGACAAATTGCAACCTGTACGGAACAGGAGGTTAAAGGTGCTGATGCTCCAAGTAGGGAGATTGCTAGTAAAGTGGCTGGAATGGCGAACCCGAGCACAAGGAGATGAGAAATGAGGTGCGTTTTGGAAACCTTTCCCCATCACACGGTGTACCATCTTCTGGGTTTCTCATGCATGTTTTCGATGTAGGAAGATGCCCTTGAACCTGGAGATTTGGGACCCATGCGATGGGTAGCACGCAGTATTACTTTAAAGGGTCTGCGTTTGCTCACCCAACCTCACCAAACCTCTCAGCCCCAAGAGTGTCCACCCTTATGTCTCATCCAGCTGTGGGTCTAGATATGGTCAATCCAGGTTGCATCACAGCCCCTGAACGAATTGTGTAAGAATTTCTCTCTCTTTCCCTGTCTTTGTTTCATGGGTTTTTAAAAGTAATTTATTTTTATAATGCGGTTTAGCTGCTTTTCACGGCTGTGTTTAGGCCGCTTTACACCCACTTGACACACTAACAGAGAGATATCAATACATAGGTTTTAAGATTATTACTAGTCAGATATATTCTTGTGCGGTGAATCGGGCGTGTTGAATCCAGTTCTCTGAGCAAGGAGTAGGTCTTGTCTATTACATATTGGGTTTATGGAACGGTATCTGAGCTAATTTGAAACTCTTGTTTTATGTATCACCCCACCTCACCTTTCCCGTTAAGCAGCCATAGTGTGTTTTCTGCATGTGTGACTCTGTTCTGTTTTGTAATTCAGTTCAAGTGTAACGGTTTTTACATTCCCTCTATAAGTGACACCATATGGGAAGTGTCCTTTTCTGTGTGACTTATTTCACTTAGAATCGTCTTACCTAAATCCACTCATCATGCTGCTACTAGCCTTATGACATTGATTTCATGGCTGAGTGATATTCCACTGTACATAAGGACCACAACTTTTGTATCCATTTTTCGCTTTCCTGGGATATTTAAGGTGGAAGGAAGTGGAGGTCCTTGTCAACAGAGCAGCCCTAAACTTTGGGGTGCTTGTGTCTTGCTGATTTTCAATTTTCCCGCTTTATCCCCCCATGCGTGGAAGTGCCCTATGCTCTCTAAGCTGTGTTTTTTAGATGTTTCAGGACCCACCGTACACTTCTCCAGAGTGGCTGTTGGCAATGTACATCCCGCCCATCAGTGTAGCAAGGCTCCCATTTCTCCATGGCCTGTCCTGCATTTCTGGTTTTGACACTTTTTTCAGCATGGCCCTTTTGACCGATGGGAAGCGAGCCTTCTTTGTAGCGCTGATTTGCCTTTCCAGGTTGCTTGGTTGGCCAAAAAGGGCGTATGCGTTTTTTCCTGAATATATTCAGGAAAAAACGCATACGCCCTTTTTGGCCAAGGGCATCATTGTCAACGTTTTGCCGCTTTTCATGTGCTTTAAAGGCGATTCGAATCTACCTCCTGAAATCTGTTTCCTGCAATTCTGCCTTGATTTCTAATCCTCTTCTTTGCCTTCCCTCAATATATTTGTGGACGAGAGTTATCATTTATAACTCTGCAGGTTTGTGAATTGCAGTGCCCTGAAGCTCCATTTTACAAGTTGCTTTTTTGGGAGCCGGCCGCAAAAGCGCAGGATGGCTTCAGGCCCTGTTCTGGTTCCGGAGGGCAGGCTGAGCCTGTGGTTAATTCTTCTTCCTGATGGGAAAATAGAGTGACCTGTGCCTGTCCCAACACCAAGAGCTAGTCTCTCATTGGTTCCCCGTCTTCCCGTTCATCCTCAGGACAAATTGCAACCTGTACGGAAAAGGAGGTTAAAGGTGCTGATGCTCCAAGTAGGGAGATTGCTAGTAAAGTGGCTGGAATGGCGAACCCGAGCACAAGGAGATGAGAAATGAGGTGCGTTTTAGAAACCTTTCCCCATCACACGGTGTACCATCTTCTGGGTGTCTCATGCATGTTTTCGATGTAGGAAGATGCCCTTGAACCTGGAGATTTGGGACCCATGCGATGGGTAGCACGCAGTATTACTTTAAAGGGTCTGCGTTTGCTCACCCAACCTCACCAAACCTCTCAGCCCCAAGAGTGTCCACCCTTATGTCTCATCCAGCTGTGGGTCTAGATATGGTCAATCCAGGTTGCATCACAGCCCCTGAACGAATTGTGTAAGAATTTCTCTCTCTTTCCCTGTCTTTGTTTCATGGGTTTTTAAAAGTAATTTATTTTTATAATGCGGTTTAGCTGCTTTTCACGGCTGTGTTTAGGCCGCTTTACACCCACTTGACACACTAACAGAGAGATATCAATACATAGGTTTTAAGATTATTACTAGTCAGATATATTCTTGTGCGGTGAATCGGGCGTGTTGAATCCAGTTCTCTGAGCAAGGAGTAGGTCTTGTCTATTACATATTGGGTTTATGGAACGGTATCTGAGCTAATTTGAAACTCTTGTTTTATGTATCACCCCACCTCACCTTTCCCGTTAAGCAGCCATAGTGTGTTTTCTGCATGTGTGACTCTGTTCTGTTTTGTAATTCAGTTCAAGTGTAACGGTTTTTACATTCCCTCTATAAGTGACACCATATGGGAAGTGTCCTTTTCTGTGTGACTTATTTCACTTAGAATCGTCTTACCTAAATCCACTCATCATGCTGCTACTAGCCTTATGACATTGATTTCATGGCTGAGTGATATTCCACTGTACATAAGGACCACAACTTTTGTATCCATTTTTCGCTTTCCTGGGATATTTAAGGTGGAAGGAAGTGGAGGTCCTTGTCAACAGAGCAGCCCTAAACTTTGGGGTGCTTGTGTCTTGCTGATTTTCAATTTTCCCGCTTTATCCCCCCATGCGTGGAAGTGCCCTATGCTCTCTAAGCTGTGTTTTTTAGATGTTTCAGGACCCACCGTACACTTCTCCAGAGTGGCTGTTGGCAATGTACATCCCGCCCATCAGTGTAGCAAGGCTCCCATTTCTCCATGGCCTGTCCTGCATTTCTGGTTTTGACACTTTTTTCAGCATGGCCCTTTTGACCGATGGGAAGCGAGCCTTCTTTGTAGCGCTGATTTGCCTTTCCAGGTTGCTTGATTGGCCAAAAAGGGCGTATGCGTTTTTTCCTGAATATATTCAGGAAAAAACGCATACGCCCTTTTTGGCCAAGGGCATCATTGTCAACGTTTTGCCGCTTTTCATGTGCTTTAAAGGCGATTCGAATCTACCTCCTGAAATCTGTTTCCTGCAATTCTGCCTTGATTTCTAATCCTCTTCTTTGCCTTCCCTCAATATATTTGTGGACGAGAGTTATCATTTATAACTCTGCAGGTTTGTGAATTGCAGTGCCCTGAAGCTCCATTTTACAAGTTGCTTTTTTGGGAGCCGGCCGCAAAAGCGCAGGATGGCTTCAGGCCCTGTTCTGGTTCCGGGGGGCAGGCTGAGCCTGTGGTTAATTCTTCTTCCTGATGGGAAAATAGAGTGACCTGTGCCTGTCCCAACACCAAGAGCTAGTCTCTCATTGGTTCCCCGTCTTCCCGTTCATCCTCAGGACAAATTGCAACCTGTACGGAAAAGGAGGTTAAAGGTGCTGATGCTCCAAGTAGGGAGATTGCTAGTAAAGTGGCTGGAATGGCGAACCCGAGCACAAGGAGATGAGAAATGAGGTGCGTTTTAGAAACCTTTCCCCATCACACGGTGTACCATCTTCTGGGTGTCTCATGCATGTTTTCGATGTAGGAAGATGCCCTTGAACCTGGAGATTTGGGACCCATGCGATGGGTAGCACGCAGTATTACTTTAAAGGGTCTGCGTTTGCTCACCCAACCTCACCAAACCTCTCAGCCCCAAGAGTGTCCACCCTTATGTCTCATCCAGCTGTGGGTCTAGATATGGTCAATCCAGGTTGCATCACAGCCCCTGAACGAATTGTGTAAGAATTTCTCTCTCTTTCCCTGTCTTTGTTTCATGGGTTTTTAAAAGTAATTTATTTTTATAATGGGGTTTAGCTGCTTTTCACGGCTGTGTTTAGGCCGCTTTACACCCACTTGACACACTAACAGAGAGATATCAATACATAGGTTTTAAGATTATTACTAGTCAGATATATTCTTGTGCGGTGAATCGGGCGTGTTGAGTCCAGTTCTCTGAGCAAGGAGTAGGTCTTGTCTATTACATATTGGGTTTATGGAACGGTATCTGAGCTAATTTGAAACTCTTGTTTTATGTATCAGCCCACCTCACCTTTCCCGTTAAGCAGCCATAGTGTGTTTTCTGCATGTGTGACTCTGTTCTGTTTTGTAATTCAGTTCAAGTGTAACGGTTTTTACATTCCCTCTATAAGTGACACCTTATGAGAAGTGTCCTTTTCTGTGTGACTTATTTCACTTAGAATCGTCTTACCTAAATCCACTCATCATGCTGCTACTAGCCTTATGACATTGATTTCATGGCTGAGTGATATTCCATTGTACATAAGGACCACAACTTTTTTATACATTTTTCGCTTTCCTGGGATATTTAAGGTGGAAGGAAGTGGAGGTCCTTGTCAACAGAGCAGCCCTAAACTTTGGGGTGCTTGTGTCTTGCTGATTTTCAATTTTCCCACTTTATCCCCCCATGCGTGGAAGTGCCCTATGCTCTCTAACCTGTGTTTTTTAGATGTTTCAGGACACACCGTACACTTCTCCAGAGTGGCTGTTGGCAATGTACATCCCGCCCATCAGTGTAGCAAGGCTCACATTTCTCCATGGCCTGTCCTGCATTTCTGGTTTTGACACTTTTTTCAGCATGGCCCTTTTGACCGATGGGAAGCGAGACTTCTTTGTAGCGCTGATTTGCCTTTCCAGGTTGCTTGGTTGGCCAAACAGGGCGTATGCGTTTTTTCCTGAATATATTCAGGAAAAAACGCATACGCCCTTTTTGGCCAAGGGCATCATTGTCAACGTTTTGCCGCTTTTCATGTGCTTTAAAGGCGATTCGAATCTACCTCCTGAAATCTGTTTCCTGCAATTCTGCCTTGATTTCTAATCCTCTTCTTTGCCTTCCCTCAATATATTTGTGGACGAGAGTTATCATTTATAACTCTGCAGGTTTGTGAATTGCAGTGCCCTGAAGCTCCATTTTACAAGTCGCTTTTTTGGGAGCCGGCCGCAAAAGCGCAGGATGGCTTCAGGCCCTGTTCTGGTTCCGGGGGGCAGGCTGAGCCTGTGGTTAATTCTTCTTCCTGATGGGAAAATAGAGTGACCTGTGCCTGTCCCAACACCAAGAGCTAGTCTCTCATTGGTTCCCCGTCTTCCCGTTCATCCTCAGGACAAATTGCAACCTGTACGGAACAGGAGGTTAAAGGTGCTGATGCTCCAAGTAGGGAGATTGCTAGTAAAGTGGCTGGAATGGCGAACCCGAGCACAAGGAGATGAGAAATGAGGTGCGTTTTGGAAACCTTTCCCCATCACACGGTGTACCATCTTCTGGGTGTCTCATGCATGTTTTCGATGTAGGAAGATGCCCTTGAACCTGGAGATTTGGGACCCATGCGATGGGTAGCACGCAGTATTACTTTAAAGGGTCTGCGTTTGCTCACCCAACCTCACCAAACCTCTCAGCCCCAAGAGTGTCCACCCTTATGTCTCATCCAGCTGTGGGTCTAGATATGGTCAATCCAAGTTGCATCACAGCCCCTGAACGAATTGTGTAAGAATTTCTCTCTCTTTCCCTGTCTTTGTTTCATGGGTTTTTAAAAGTAATTTATTTTTATAATGGGGTTTAGCTGCTTTTCACGGCTGTGTTTAGGCCGCTTTACACCCACTTGACACACTAACAGAGAGATATCAATACATAGGTTTTAAGATTATTACTAGTCAGATATATTCTTGTGCGGTGAATCGGGCGTGTTGAATCCAGTTCTCTGAGCAAGGAGTAGGTCTTGTCTATTACATATTGGGTTTATGGAACGGTATCTGAGCTAATTTGAAACTCTTGTTTTATGTATCACCCCACCTCACCTTTCCCGTTAAGCAGCCATAGTGTGTTTTCTGCATGTGTGACTCTGTTCTGTTTTGTAATTCAGTTCAAGTGTAACGGTTTTTACATTCCCTCTATAAGTGACACCATATGGGAAGTGTCCTTTTCTGTGTGACTTATTTCACTTAGAATCGTCTTACCTAAATCCACTCATCATGCTGCTACTAGCCTTATGACATTGATTTCATGGCTGAGTGATATTCCACTGTACATAAGGACCACAACTTTTGTATCCATTTTTCGCTTTCCTGGGATATTTAAGGTGGAAGGAAGTGGAGGTCCTTGTCAACAGAGCAGCCCTAAACTTTGGGGTGCTTGTGTCTTGCTGATTTTCAATTTTCCCGCTTTATCCCCCCATGCGTGGAAGTGCCCTATGCTCTCTAAGCTGTGTTTTTTAGATGTTTCAGGACCCACCGTACACTTCTCCAGAGTGGCTGTTGGAAATGTACATCCCGCCCATCAGTGTAGCAAGGCTCCCATTTCTCCATGGCCTGTCCTGCATTTCTGGTTTTGACACTTTTTTCAGCATGGCCCTTTTGACCGATGGGAAGCGAGCCTTCTTTGTAGCGCTGATTTGCCTTTCCAGGTTGCTTGGTTGGCCAAAAAGGGCGTATGCGTTTTTTCCTGAATATATTCAGGAAAAAACGCATACGCCCTTTTTGGCCAAGGGCATCATTGTCAACGTTTTGCCGCTTTTCATGTGCTTTAAAGGTGATTCGAATCTACCTCCTGAAATCTGTTTCCTGCAATTCTGCCTTGATTTCTAATCCTCTTCTTTGCCTTCCCTCAATATATTTGTGGACGAGAGTTATCATTTATAACTCTGCAGGTTTGTGAATTGCAGTGCCCTGAAGCTCCATTTTACAAGTTGCTTTTTTGGGAGCCGGCCGCAAAAGCGCAGGATGGCTTCAGGCCCTGTTCTGGTTCCGGGGGGCAGGCTGAGCCTGTGGTTAATTCTTCTTCCTGATGGGAAAATAGAGTGACCTGTGCCTGTCCCAACACCAAGAGCTAGTCTCTCATTGGTTCCCCGTCTTCCCGTTCATCCTCAGGACAAATTGCAACCTGTACGGAAAAGGAGGTTAAAGGTGCTGATGCTCCAAGTAGGGAGATTGCTAGTAAAGTGGCTGGAATGGCGAACCCGAGCACAAGGAGATGAGAAATGAGGTGCGTTTTAGAAACCTTTCCCCATCACACGGTGTACCATCTTCTGGGTGTCTCATGCATGTTTTCGATGTAGGAAGATGCCCTTGAACCTGGAGATTTGGGACCCATGCGATGGGTAGCACGCAGTATTACTTTAAAGGGTCTGCGTTTGCTCACCCAACCTCACCAAACCTCTCAGCCCCAAGAGTGTCCACCCTTATGTCTCATCCAGCTGTGGGTCTAGATATGGTCAATCCAGGTTGCATCACAGCCCCTGAACGAATTGTGTAAGAATTTCTCTCTCTTTCCCTGTCTTTGTTTCATGGGTTTTTAAAAGTAATTTATTTTTATAATGCGGTTTAGCTGCTTTTCACGGCTGTGTTTAGGCCGCTTTACACCCACTTGACACACTAACAGAGAGATATCAATACATAGGTTTTAAGATTATTACTAGTCAGATATATTCTTGTGCGGTGAATCGGGCGTGTTGAGTCCAGTTCTCTGAGCAAGGAGTAGGTCTTGTCTATTACATATTGGGTTTATGGAACGGTATCTGAGCTAATTTGAAACTCTTGTTTTATGTATCACCCCACCTCACCTTTCCCGTTAAGCAGCCATAGTGTGTTTTCTGCATGTGTGACTCTGTTCTGTTTTGTAATTCAGTTCAAGTGTAACGGTTTTTACATTCCCTCTATAAGTGACACCTTATGAGAAGTGTCCTTTTCTGTGTGACTTATTTCACTTAGAATCGTCTTACCTAAATCCACTCATCATGCTGCTACTAGCCTTATGACATTGATTTCATGGCTGAGTGATATTCCATTGTACATAAGGACCACAACTTTTTTATACATTTTTCGCTTTCCTGGGATATTTAAGGTGGAAGGAAGTGGAGGTCCTTGTCAACAGAGCAGCCCTAAACTTTGGGGTGCTTGTGTCTTGCTGATTTTCAATTTTCCCACTTTATCCCCCCATGCGTGGAAGTGCCCTATGCTCTCTAACCTGTGTTTTTTAGATGTTTCAGGACACACCGTACACTTCTCCAGAGTGGCTGTTGGCAATGTACATCCCGCCCATCAGTGTAGCAAGGCTCACATTTCTCCATGGCCTGTCCTGCATTTCTGGTTTTGACACTTTTTTCAGCATGGCCCTTTTGACCGATGGGAAGCGAGACTTCTTTGTAGCGCTGATTTGCCTTTCCAGGTTGCTTGGTTGGCCAAACAGGGCGTATGCGTTTTTTCCTGAATATATTCAGGAAAAAACGCATACGCCCTTTTTGGCCAAGGGCATCATTGTCAACGTTTTGCCGCTTTTCATGTGCTTTAAAGGCGATTCGAATCTACCTCCTGAAATCTGTTTCCTGCAATTCTGCCTTGATTTCTAATCCTCTTCTTTGCCTTCCCTCAATATATTTGTGGACGAGAGTTATCATTTATAACTCTGCAGGTTTGTGAATTGCAGTGCCCTGAAGCTCCATTTTACAAGTCGCTTTTTTGGGAGCCGGCCGCAAAAGCGCAGGATGGCTTCAGGCCCTGTTCTGGTTCCGGGGGGCAGGCTGAGCCTGTGGTTAATTCTTCTTCCTGATGGGAAAATAGAGTGACCTGTGCCTGTCCCAACACCAAGAGCTAGTCTCTCATTGGTTCCCCGTCTTCCCGTTCATCCTCAGGACAAATTGCAACCTGTACGGAACAGGAGGTTAAAGGTGCTGATGCTCCAAGTAGGGAGATTGCTAGTAAAGTGGCTGGAATGGCGAACCCGAGCACAAGGAGATGAGAAATGAGGTGCGTTTTGGAAACCTTTCCCCATCACACGGTGTACCATCTTCTGGGTTTCTCATGCATGTTTTCGATGTAGGAAGATGCCCTTGAACCTGGAGATTTGGGACCCATGCGATGGGTAGCACGCAGTATTACTTTAAAGGGTCTGCGTTTGCTCACCCAACCTCACCAAACCTCTCAGCCCCAAGAGTGTCCACCCTTATGTCTCATCCAGCTGTGGGTCTAGATATGGTCAATCCAGGTTGCATCACAGCCCCTGAACGAATTGTGTAAGAATTTCTCTCTCTTTCCCTGTCTTTGTTTCATGGGTTTTTAAAAGTAATTTATTTTTATAATGCGGTTTAGCTGCTTTTCACGGCTGTGTTTAGGCCGCTTTACACCCACTTGACACACTAACAGAGAGATATCAATACATAGGTTTTAAGATTATTACTAGTCAGATATATTCTTGTGCGGTGAATCGGGCGTGTTGAATCCAGTTCTCTGAGCAAGGAGTAGGTCTTGTCTATTACATATTGGGTTTATGGAACGGTATCTGAGCTAATTTGAAACTCTTGTTTTATGTATCACCCCACCTCACCTTTCCCGTTAAGCAGCCATAGTGTGTTTTCTGCATGTGTGACTCTGTTCTGTTTTGTAATTCAGTTCAAGTGTAACGGTTTTTACATTCCCTCTATAAGTGACACCATATGGGAAGTGTCCTTTTCTGTGTGACTTATTTCACTTAGAATCGTCTTACCTAAATCCACTCATCATGCTGCTACTAGCCTTATGACATTGATTTCATGGCTGAGTGATATTCCACTGTACATAAGGACCACAACTTTTGTATCCATTTTTCGCTTTCCTGGGATATTTAAGGTGGAAGGAAGTGGAGGTCCTTGTCAACAGAGCAGCCCTAAACTTTGGGGTGCTTGTGTCTTGCTGATTTTCAATTTTCCCGCTTTATCCCCCCATGCGTGGAAGTGCCCTATGCTCTCTAAGCTGTGTTTTTTAGATGTTTCAGGACCCACCGTACACTTCTCCAGAGTGGCTGTTGGCAATGTACATCCCGCCCATCAGTGTAGCAAGGCTCCCATTTCTCCATGGCCTGTCCTGCATTTCTGGTTTTGACACTTTTTTCAGCATGGCCCTTTTGACCGATGGGAAGCGAGCCTTCTTTGTAGCGCTGATTTGCCTTTCCAGGTTGCTTGGTTGGCCAAAAAGGGCGTATGCGTTTTTTCCTGAATATATTCAGGAAAAAACGCATACGCCCTTTTTGGCCAAGGGCATCATTGTCAACGTTTTGCCGCTTTTCATGTGCTTTAAAGGCGATTCGAATCTACCTCCTGAAATCTGTTTCCTGCAATTCTGCCTTGATTTCTAATCCTCTTCTTTGCCTTCCCTCAATATATTTGTGGACGAGAGTTATCATTTATAACTCTGCAGGTTTGTGAATTGCAGTGCCCTGAAGCTCCATTTTACAAGTTGCTTTTTTGGGAGCCGGCCGCAAAAGCGCAGGATGGCTTCAGGCCCTGTTCTGGTTCCGGGGGGCAGGCTGAGCCTGTGGTTAATTCTTCTTCCTGATGGGAAAATAGAGTGACCTGTGCCTGTCCCAACACCAAGAGCTAGTCTCTCATTGGTTCCCCGTCTTCCCGTTCATCCTCAGGACAAATTGCAACCTGTACGGAAAAGGAGGTTAAAGGTGCTGATGCTCCAAGTAGGGAGATTGCTAGTAAAGTGGCTGGAATGGCGAACCCGAGCACAAGGAGATGAGAAATGAGGTGCGTTTTAGAAACCTTTCCCCATCACACGGTGTACCATCTTCTGGGTGTCTCATGCATGTTTTCGATGTAGGAAGATGCCCTTGAACCTGGAGATTTGGGACCCATGCGATGGGTAGCACGCAGTATTACTTTAAAGGGTCTGCGTTTGCTCACCCAACCTCACCAAACCTCTCAGCCCCAAGAGTGTCCACCCTTATGTCTCATCCAGCTGTGGGTCTAGATATGGTCAATCCAGGTTGCATCACAGCCCCTGAACGAATTGTGTAAGAATTTCTCTCTCTTTCCCTGTCTTTGTTTCATGGGTTTTTAAAAGTAATTTATTTTTATAATGGGGTTTAGCTGCTTTTCACGGCTGTGTTTAGGCCGCTTTACACCCACTTGACACACTAACAGAGAGATATCAATACATAGGTTTTAAGATTATTACTAGTCAGATATATTCTTGTGCGGTGAATCGGGCGTGTTGAGTCCAGTTCTCTGAGCAAGGAGTAGGTCTTGTCTATTACATATTGGGTTTATGGAACGGTATCTGAGCTAATTTGAAACTCTTGTTTTATGTATCACCCCACCTCACCTTTCCCGTTAAGCAGCCATAGTGTGTTTTCTGCATGTGTGACTCTGTTCTGTTTTGTAATTCAGTTCAAGTGTAACGGTTTTTACATTCCCTCTATAAGTGACACCTTATGAGAAGTGTCCTTTTCTGTGTGACTTATTTCACTTAGAATCGTCTTACCTAAATCCACTCATCATGCTGCTACTAGCCTTATGACATTGATTTCATGGCTGAGTGATATTCCACTGTACATAAGGACCACAACTTTTGTATCCATTTTTCGCTTTCCTGGGATATTTAAGGTGGAAGGAAGTGGAGGTGCTTGTCAACAGAGCAGCCCTAAACTTTGGGGTGCTTGTGTCTTGCTGATTTTCAATTTTCCCACTTTATCCCCCCATGCGTGGAAGTGCCCTATGCTCTCTAACCTGTGTTTTTTAGATGTTTCAGGACACACCGTACACTTCTCCAGAGTGGCTGTTGGCAATGTACATCCCGCCCATCAGTGTAGCAAGGCTCCCATTTCTCCATGGCCTGTCCTGCATTTCTGGTTTTGACACTTTTTTCAGCATGGCCCTTTTGACCGATGGGAAGCGAGACTTCTTTGTAGCGCTGATTTGCCTTTCCAGGTTGCTTGGTTGGCCAAACAGGGCGTATGCGTTTTTTCCTGAATATATTCAGGAAAAAACGCATACGCCCTTTTTGGCCAAGGGCATCATTGTCAACGTTTTGCCGCTTTTCATGTGCTTTAAAGGCGATTCGAATCTACCTCCTGAAATCTGTTTCCTGCAATTCTGCCTTGATTTCTAATCCTCTTCTTTGCCTTCCCTCAATATATTTGTGGACGAGAGTTATCATTTATAACTCTGCAGGTTTGTGAATTGCAGTGCCCTGAAGCTCCATTTTACAAGTCGCTTTTTTGGGAGCCGGCCGCAAAAGCGCAGGATGGCTTCAGGCCCTGTTCTGGTTCCGGGGGGCAGGCTGAGCCTGTGGTTAATTCTTCTTCCTGATGGGAAAATAGAGTGACCTGTGCCTGTCCCAACACCAAGAGCTAGTCTCTCATTGGTTCCCCGTCTTCCCGTTCATCCTCAGGACAAATTGCAACCTGTACGGAACAGGAGGTTAAAGGTGCTGATGCTCCAAGTAGGGAGATTGCTAGTAAAGTGGCTGGAATGGCGAACCCGAGCACAAGGAGATGAGAAATGAGGTGCGTTTTGGAAACCTTTCCCCATCACACGGTGTACCATCTTCTGGGTTTCTCATGCATGTTTTCGATGTAGGAAGATGCCCTTGAACCTGGAGATTTGGGACCCATGCGATGGGTAGCACGCAGTATTACTTTAAAGGGTCTGCGTTTGCTCACCCAACCTCACCAAACCTCTCAGCCCCAAGAGTGTCCACCCTTATGTCTCATCCAGCTGTGGGTCTAGATATGGTCAATCCAGGTTGCATCACAGCCCCTGAACGAATTGTGTAAGAATTTCTCTCTCTTTCCCTGTCTTTGTTTCATGGGTTTTTAAAAGTAATTTATTTTTATAATGCGGTTTAGCTGCTTTTCACGGCTGTGTTTAGGCCGCTTTACACCCACTTGACACACTAACAGAGAGATATCAATACATAGGTTTTAAGATTATTACTAGTCAGATATATTCTTGTGCGGTGAATCGGGCGTGTTGAATCCAGTTCTCTGAGCAAGGAGTAGGTCTTGTCTATTACATATTGGGTTTATGGAACGGTATCTGAGCTAATTTGAAACTCTTGTTTTATGTATCACCCCACCTCACCTTTCCCGTTAAGCAGCCATAGTGTGTTTTCTGCATGTGTGACTCTGTTCTGTTTTGTAATTCAGTTCAAGTGTAACGGTTTTTACATTCCCTCTATAAGTGACACCTTATGAGAAGTGTCCTTTTCTGTGTGACTTATTTCACTTAGAATCGTCTTACCTAAATCCACTCATCATGCTGCTACTAGCCTTATGACATTGATTTCATGGCTGAGTGATATTCCATTGTACATAAGGACCACAACTTTTTTATCCATTTTTCGCTTTCCTGGGATATTTAAGGTGGAAGGAAGTGGAGGTCCTTGTCAACAGAGCAGCCCTAAACTTTGGGGTGCTTGTGTCTTGCTGATTTTCAATTTTCCCACTTTATCCCCCCATGCGTGGAAGTGCCCTATGCTCTCTAAGCTGTGTTTTTTAGATGTTTCAGGACACACCGTACACTTCTCCAGAGTGGCTGTTGGCAATGTACATCCCGCCCATCAGTGTAGCAAGGCTCCCATTTCTCCATGGCCTGTCCTGCATTTCTGGTTTTGACACTTTTTTCAGCATGGCCCTTTTGACCGATGGGAAGCGAGACTTCTTTGTAGCGCTGATTTGCCTTTCCAGGTTGCTTGGTTGGCCAAAAAGGGCGTATGCGTTTTTTCCTGAATATATTCAGGAAAAAACGCATACGCCCTTTTTGGCCAAGGGCATCATTGTCAACGTTTTGCCGCTTTTCATGTGCTTTAAAGGCGATTCGAATCTACCTCCTGAAATCTGTTTCCTGCAATTCTGCCTTGATTTCTAATCCTCTTCTTTGCCTTCCCTCAATATATTTGTGGACGAGAGTTATCATTTATAACTCTGCAGGTTTGTGAATTGCAGTGCCCTGAAGCTCCATTTTACAAGTTGCTTTTTTGGGAGCCGGCCGCAAAAGCGCAGGATGGCTTCAGGCCCTGTTCTGGTTCCGGGGGGCAGGCTGAGCCTGTGGTTAATTCTTCTTCCTGATGGGAAAATAGAGTGACCTGTGCCTGTCCCAACACCAAGAGCTAGTCTCTCATTGGTTCCCCGTCTTCCCGTTCATCCTCAGGACAAATTGCAACCTGTACGGAAAAGGAGGTTAAAGGTGCTGATGCTCCAAGTAGGGAGATTGCTAGTAAAGTGGCTGGAATGGCGAACCCGAGCACAAGGAGATGAGAAATGAGGTGCGTTTTAGAAACCTTTCCCCATCACACGGTGTACCATCTTCTGGGTGTCTCATGCATGTTTTCGATGTAGGAAGATGCCCTTGAACCTGGAGATTTGGGACCCATGCGATGGGTAGCACGCAGTATTACTTTAAAGGGTCTGCGTTTGCTCACCCAACCTCACCAAACCTCTCAGCCCCAAGAGTGTCCACCCTTATGTCTCATCCAGCTGTGGGTCTAGATATGGTCAATCCAGGTTGCATCACAGCCCCTGAACGAATTGTGTAAGAATTTCTCTCTCTTTCCCTGTCTTTGTTTCATGGGTTTTTAAAAGTAATTTATTTTTATAATGCGGTTTAGCTGCTTTTCACGGCTGTGTTTAGGCCGCTTTACACCCACTTGACACACTAACAGAGAGATATCAATACATAGGTTTTAAGATTATTACTAGTCAGATATATTCTTGTGCGGTGAATCGGGCGTGTTGAATCCAGTTCTCTGAGCAAGGAGTAGGTCTTGTCTATTACATATTGGGTTTATGGAACGGTATCTGAGCTAATTTGAAACTCTTGTTTTATGTATCACCCCACCTCACCTTTCCCGTTAAGCAGCCATAGTGTGTTTTCTGCATGTGTGACTCTGTTCTGTTTTGTAATTCAGTTCAAGTGTAACGGTTTTTACATTCCCTCTATAAGTGACACCTTATGAGAAGTGTCCTTTTCTGTGTGACTTATTTCACTTAGAATCGTCTTACCTAAATCCACTCATCATGCTGCTACTAGCCTTATGACATTGATTTCATGGCTGAGTGATATTCCATTGTACATAAGGACCACAACTTTTTTATCCATTTTTCGCTTTCCTGGGATATTTAAGGTGGAAGGAAGTGGAGGTCCTTGTCAACAGAGCAGCCCTAAACTTTGGGGTGCTTGTGTCTTGCTGATTTTCAATTTTCCCACTTTATCCCCCCATGCGTGGAAGTGCCCTATGCTCTCTAAGCTGTGTTTTTTAGATGTTTCAGGACACACCGTACACTTCTCCAGAGTGGCTGTTGGCAATGTACATCCCGCCCATCAGTGTAGCAAGGCTCCCATTTCTCCATGGCCTGTCCTGCATTTCTGGTTTTGACACTTTTTTCAGCATGGCCCTTTTGACCGATGGGAAGCGAGACTTCTTTGTAGCGCTGATTTGCCTTTCCAGGTTGCTTGGTTGGCCAAAAAGGGCGTATGCGTTTTTTCCTGAATATATTCAGGAAAAAAGGCATACGCCCTTTTTGGCCAAGGGCATCATTGTCAACGTTTTGCCGCTTTTCATGTGCTTTAAAGGCGATTCGAATCTACCTCCTGAAATCTGTTTCCTGCAATTCTGCCTTGATTTCTAATCCTCTTCTTTGCCTTCCCTCAATATATTTGTGGACGAGAGTTATCATTTATAACTCTGCAGATTTGTGAATTGCAGTGCCCTGAAGCTCCATTTTACAAGTCGCTTTTTTGGGAGCCGGCCGCAAAAGCGCAGGATGGCTTCAGGCCCTGTTCTGGTTCCGGGGGGCAGGCTGAGCCTGTGGTTAATTCTTCTTCCTGATGGGAAAATAGAGTGACCTGTGCCTGTCCCAACACCAAGAGCTAGTCTCTCATTGGTTCCCCGTCTTCCCGTTCATCCTCAGGACAAATTGCAACCTGTACGGAAAAGGAGGTTAAAGGTGCTGATGCTCCAAGTAGGGAGATTGCTAGTAAAGTGGCTGGAATGGCGAACCCGAGCACAAGGAGATGAGAAATGAGGTGCGTTTTGGAAACCTTTCCCCATCACACGGTGTACCATCTTCTGGGTTTCTCATGCATGTTTTCGATGTAGGAAGATGCCCTTGAACCTGGAGATTTGGGACCCATGCGATGGGTATCACGCAGTATTACTTTAAAGGGTCTGCGTTTGCTCACCCAACCTCACCAAACCTCTCAGCCCCAAGAGTGTCCACCCTTATGTCTCATCCAGCTGTGGGTCTAGATATGGTCAATCCAGGTTGCATCACAGCCCCTGAACGAATTGTGTAAGAATTTCTCTCTCTTTCCCTGTCTTTGTTTCATGGGTTTTTAAAAGTAATTTATTTTTATAATGGGGTTTAGCTGCTTTTCACGGCTGTGTTTAGGCCGCTTTACACCCACTTGACACACTAACAGAGAGATATCAATACATAGGTTTTAAGATTATTACTAGTCAGATATATTCTTGTGCGGTGAATCGGGCATGTTGAGTCCAGTTCTCTGAGCAAGGAGTAGGTCTTGTCTATTACATATTGGGTTTATGGAACGGTATCTGAGCTAATTTGAAACTCTTGTTTTATGTATCACCCCACCTCACCTTTCCCGTTAAGCAGCCATAGTGTGTTTTCTGCATGTGTGACTCTGTTCTGTTTTGTAATTCAGTTCAAGTGTAACGGTTTTTACATTCCCTCTATAAGTGACACCATATGGGAAGTGTCCTTTTCTGTGTGACTTATTTCACTTAGAATCGTCTTACCTAAATCCACTCATCATGCTGCTACTAGCCTTATGACATTGATTTCATGGCTGAGTGATATTCCACTGTACATAAGGACCACAACTTTTGTATCCATTTTTCGCTTTCCTGGGATATTTAAGGTGGAAGGAAGTGGAGTTCCTTGTCAACAGAGCAGCCCTAAACTTTGGGGTGCTTGTGTCTTGCTGATTTTCAATTTTCCCACTTTATCCCCCCATGCATGGAAGTGCCCTATGCTCTCTAAGCTGTGTTTTTTAGATGTTTCAGGACCCACCGTACACTTCTCCAGAGTGGCTGTTGGCAATGTACATCCCGCCCATCAGTGTAGCAAGGCTCCCATTTCTCCATGGCCTGTCCTGCATTTCTGGTTTTGACACTTTTTTCAGCATGGCCCTTTTGACCGATGGGAAGCGAGCCTTCTTTGTAGCGCTGATTTGCCTTTCCAGGTTGCTTGGTTGGCCAAAAAGGGCGTATGCGTTTTTTCCTGAATATATTCAGGAAAAAAGGCATACGCCCTTTTTGGCCAAGGGCATCATTGTCAACGTTTTGCCGCTTTTCATGTGCTTTAAAGGCGATTCGAATCTACCTCCTGAAATCTGTTTCCTGCAATTCTGCCTTGATTTCTAATCCTCTTCTTTGCCTTCCCTCAATATATTTGTGGACGAGAGTTATCATTTATAACTCTGCAGGTTTGTGAATTGCAGTGCCCTGAAGCTCCATTTTACAAGTCGCTTTTTTGGGAGCCGGCCGCAAAAGCGCAGGATGGCTTCAGGCCCTGTTCTGGTTCCGGGGGGCAGGCTGAGCCTGTGGTTAATTCTTCTTCCTGATGGGAAAATAGAGTGACCTGTGCCTGTCCCAACACCAAGAGCTAGTCTCTCATTGGTTCCCCGTCTTCCCGTTCATCCTCAGGACAAATTGCAACCTGTACGGAAAAGGAGGTTAAAGGTGCTGATGCTCCAAGTAGGGAGATTGCTAGTAAAGTGGCTGGAATGGCGAACCCGAGCACAAGGAGATGAGAAATGAGGTGCGTTTTGGAAACCTTTCCCCATCACACGGTGTACCATCTTCTGGGTTTCTCATGCATGTTTTCGATGTAGGAAGATGCCCTTGAACCTGGAGATTTGGGACCCATGCGATGGGTATCACGCAGTATTACTTTAAAGGGTCTGCGTTTGCTCACCCAACCTCACCAAACCTCTCAGCCCCAAGAGTGTCCACCCTTATGTCTCATCCAGCTGTGGGTCTAGATATGGTCAATCCAGGTTGCATCACAGCCCCTGAACGAATTGTGTAAGAATTTCTCTCTCTTTCCCTGTCTTTGTTTCATGGGTTTTTAAAAGTAATTTATTTTTATAATGGGGTTTAGCTGCTTTTCACGGCTGTGTTTAGGCCGCTTTACACCCACTTGACACACTAACAGAGAGATATCAATACATAGGTTTTAAGATTATTACTAGTCAGATATATTCTTGTGCGGTGAATCGGGCATGTTGAGTCCAGTTCTCTGAGCAAGGAGTAGGTCTTGTCTATTACATATTGGGTTTATGGAACGGTATCTGAGCTAATTTGAAACTCTTGTTTTATGTATCACCCCACCTCACCTTTCCCGTTAAGCAGCCATAGTGTGTTTTCTGCATGTGTGACTCTGTTCTGTTTTGTAATTCAGTTCAAGTGTAACGGTTTTTACATTCCCTCTATAAGTGACACCATATGGGAAGTGTCCTTTTCTGTGTGACTTATTTCACTTAGAATCGTCTTACCTAAATCCACTCATCATGCTGCTACTAGCCTTATGACATTGATTTCATGGCTGAGTGATATTCCACTGTACATAAGGACCACAACTTTTGTATCCATTTTTCGCTTTCCTGGGATATTTAAGGTGGAAGGAAGTGGAGTTCCTTGTCAACAGAGCAGCCCTAAACTTTGGGGTGCTTGTGTCTTGCTGATTTTCAATTTTCCCACTTTATCCCCCCATGCATGGAAGTGCCCTATGCTCTCTAAGCTGTGTTTTTTAGATGTTTCAGGACCCACCGTACACTTCTCCAGAGTGGCTGTTGGCAATGTACATCCCGCCCATCAGTGTAGCAAGGCTCCCATTTCTCCATGGCCTGTCCTGCATTTCTGGTTTTGACACTTTTTTCAGCATGGCCCTTTTGACCGATGGGAAGCGAGCCTTCTTTGTAGCGCTGATTTGCCTTTCCAGGTTGCTTGGTTGGCCAAAAAGGGCGTATGCGTTTTTTCCTGAATATATTCAGGAAAAAACGCATACGCCCTTTTTGGCCAAGGGCATCATTGTCAACGTTTTGCCGCTTTTCATGTGCTTTAAAGGTGATTCGAATCTACCTCCTGAAATCTGTTTCCTGCAATTCTGCCTTGATTTCTAATCCTCTTCTTTGCCTTCCCTCAATATATTTGTGGACGAGAGTTATCATTTATAACTCTGCAGGTTTGTGAATTGCAGTGCCCTGAAGCTCCATTTTACAAGTTGCTTTTTTGGGAGCCGGCCGCAAAAGCGCAGGATGGCTTCAGGCCCTGTTCTGGTTCCGGGGGGCAGGCTGAGCCTGTGGTTAATTCTTCTTCCTGATGGGAAAATAGAGTGACCTGTGCCTGTCCCAACACCAAGAGCTAGTCTCTCATTGGTTCCCCGTCTTCCCGTTCATCCTCAGGACAAATTGCAACCTGTACGGAAAAGGAGGTTAAAGGTGCTGATGCTCCAAGTAGGGAGATTGCTAGTAAAGTGGCTGGAATGGCGAACCCGAGCACAAGGAGATGAGAAATGAGGTGCGTTTTAGAAACCTTTCCCCATCACACGGTGTACCATCTTCTGGGTGTCTCATGCATGTTTTCGATGTAGGAAGATGCCCTTGAACCTGGAGATTTGGGACCCATGCGATGGGTAGCACGCAGTATTACTTTAAAGGGTCTGCGTTTGCTCACCCAACCTCACCAAACCTCTCAGCCCCAAGAGTGTCCACCCTTATGTCTCATCCAGCTGTGGGTCTAGATATGGTCAATCCAGGTTGCATCACAGCCCCTGAACGAATTGTGTAAGAATTTCTCTCTCTTTCCCTGTCTTTGTTTCATGGGTTTTTAAAAGTAATTTATTTTTATAATGCGGTTTAGCTGCTTTTCACGGCTGTGTTTAGGCCGCTTTACACCCACTTGACACACTAACAGAGAGATATCAATACATAGGTTTTAAGATTATTACTAGTCAGATATATTCTTGTGCGGTGAATCGGGCGTGTTGAATCCAGTTCTCTGAGCAAGGAGTAGGTCTTGTCTATTACATATTGGGTTTATGGAACGGTATCTGAGCTAATTTGAAACTCTTGTTTTATGTATCACCCCACCTCACCTTTCCCGTTAAGCAGCCATAGTGTGTTTTCTGCATGTGTGACTCTGTTCTGTTTTGTAATTCAGTTCAAGTGTAACGGTTTTTACATTCCCTCTATAAGTGACACCTTATGAGAAGTGTCCTTTTCTGTGTGACTTATTTCACTTAGAATCGTCTTACCTAAATCCACTCATCATGCTGCTACTAGCCTTATGACATTGATTTCATGGCTGAGTGATATTCCATTGTACATAAGGACCACAACTTTTTTATCCATTTTTCGCTTTCCTGGGATATTTAAGGTGGAAGGAAGTGGAGGTCCTTGTCAACAGAGCAGCCCTAAACTTTGGGGTGCTTGTGTCTTGCTGATTTTCAATTTTCCCACTTTATCCCCCCATGCGTGGAAGTGCCCTATGCTCTCTAAGCTGTGTTTTTTAGATGTTTCAGGACACACCGTACACTTCTCCAGAGTGGCTGTTGGCAATGTACATCCCGCCCATCAGTGTAGCAAGGCTCCCATTTCTCCATGGCCTGTCCTGCATTTCTGGTTTTGACACTTTTTTCAGCATGGCCCTTTTGACCGATGGGAAGCGAGACTTCTTTGTAGCGCTGATTTGCCTTTCCAGGTTGCTTGGTTGGCCAAAAAGGGCGTATGCGTTTTTTCCTGAATATATTCAGGAAAAAAGGCATACGCCCTTTTTGGCCAAGGGCATCATTGTCAACGTTTTGCCGCTTTTCATGTGCTTTAAAAGCGATTCGAATCTACCTCCTGAAATCTGTTTCCTGCAATTCTGCCTTGATTTCTAATCCTCTTCTTTGCCTTCCCTCAATATATTTGTGGACGAGAGTTATCATTTATAACTCTGCAGGTTTGTGAATTGCAGTGCCCTGAAGCTCCATTTTACAAGTCGCTTTTTTGGGAGCCGGCCGCAAAAGCGCAGGATGGCTTCAGGCCCTGTTCTGGTTCCGGGGGGCAGGCTGAGCCTGTGGTTAATTCTTCTTCCTGATGGGAAAATAGAGTGACCTGTGCCTGTCCCAACACCAAGAGCTAGTCTCTCATTGGTTCCCCGTCTTCCCGTTCATCCTCAGGACAAATTGCAACCTGTACGGAAAAGGAGGTTAAAGGTGCTGATGCTCCAAGTAGGGAGATTGCTAGTAAAGTGGCTGGAATGGCGAACCCGAGCACAAGGAGATGAGAAATGAGGTGCGTTTTGGAAACCTTTCCCCATCACACGGTGTACCATCTTCTGGGTTTCTCATGCATGTTTTCGATGTAGGAAGATGCCCTTGAACCTGGAGATTTGGGACCCATGCGATGGGTATCACGCAGTATTACTTTAAAGGGTCTGCGTTTGCTCACCCAACCTCACCAAACCTCTCAGCCCCAAGAGTGTCCACCCTTATGTCTCATCCAGCTGTGGGTCTAGATATGGTCAATCCAGGTTGCATCACAGCCCCTGAACGAATTGTGTAAGAATTTCTCTCTCTTTCCCTGTCTTTGTTTCATGGGTTTTTAAAAGTAATTTATTTTTATAATGGGGTTTAGCTGCTTTTCACGGCTGTGTTTAGGCCGCTTTACACCCACTTGACACACTAACAGAGAGATATCAATACATAGGTTTTAAGATTATTACTAGTCAGATATATTCTTGTGCGGTGAATCGGGCATGTTGAGTCCAGTTCTCTGAGCAAGGAGTAGGTCTTGTCTATTACATATTGGGTTTATGGAACGGTATCTGAGCTAATTTGAAACTCTTGTTTTATGTATCACCCCACCTCACCTTTCCCGTTAAGCAGCCATAGTGTGTTTTCTGCATGTGTGACTCTGTTCTGTTTTGTAATTCAGTTCAAGTGTAACGGTTTTTACATTCCCTCTATAAGTGACACCATATGGGAAGTGTCCTTTTCTGTGTGACTTATTTCACTTAGAATCGTCTTACCTAAATCCACTCATCATGCTGCTACTAGCCTTATGACATTGATTTCATGGCTGAGTGATATTCCACTGTACATAAGGACCACAACTTTTGTATCCATTTTTCGCTTTCCTGGGATATTTAAGGTGGAAGGAAGTGGAGTTCCTTGTCAACAGAGCAGCCCTAAACTTTGGGGTGCTTGTGTCTTGCTGATTTTCAATTTTCCCACTTTATCCCCCCATGCATGGAAGTGCCCTATGCTCTCTAAGCTGTGTTTTTTAGATGTTTCAGGACCCACCGTACACTTCTCCAGAGTGGCTGTTGGCAATGTACATCCCGCCCATCAGTGTAGCAAGGCTCCCATTTCTCCATGGCCTGTCCTGCATTTCTGGTTTTGACACTTTTTTCAGCATGGCCCTTTTGACCGATGGGAAGCGAGCCTTCTTTGTAGCGCTGATTTGCCTTTCCAGGTTGCTTGGTTGGCCAAAAAGGGCGTATGCGTTTTTTCCTGAATATATTCAGGAAAAAACGCATACGCCCTTTTTGGCCAAGGGCATCATTGTCAACGTTTTGCCGCTTTTCATGTGCTTTAAAGGTGATTCGAATCTACCTCCTGAAATCTGTTTCCTGCAATTCTGCCTTGATTTCTAATCCTCTTCTTTGCCTTCCCTCAATATATTTGTGGACGAGAGTTATCATTTATAACTCTGCAGGTTTGTGAATTGCAGTGCCCTGAAGCTCCATTTTACAAGTTGCTTTTTTGGGAGCCGGCCGCAAAAGCGCAGGATGGCTTCAGGCCCTGTTCTGGTTCCGGGGGGCAGGCTGAGCCTGTGGTTAATTCTTCTTCCTGATGGGAAAATAGAGTGACCTGTGCCTGTCCCAACACCAAGAGCTAGTCTCTCATTGGTTCCCCGTCTTCCCGTTTATCCTCAGGACAAATTGCAACCTGTACGGAAAAGGAGGTTAAAGGTGCTGATGCTCCAAGTAGGGAGATTGCTAGTAAAGTGGCTGGAATGGCGAACCCGAGCACAAGGAGATGAGAAATGAGGTGCGTTTTAGAAACCTTTCCCCATCACACGGTGTACCATCTTCTGGGTGTCTCATGCATGTTTTCGATGTAGGAAGATGCCCTTGAACCTGGAGATTTGGGACCCATGCGATGGGTAGCACGCAGTATTACTTTAAAGGGTCTGCGTTTGCTCACCCAACCTCACCAAACCTCTCAGCCCCAAGAGTGTCCACCCTTATGTCTCATCCAGCTGTGGGTCTAGATATGGTCAATCCAGGTTGCATCACAGCCCCTGAACGAATTGTGTAAGAATTTCTCTCTCTTTCCCTGTCTTTGTTTCATGGGTTTTTAAAAGTAATTTATTTTTATAATGCGGTTTAGCTGCTTTTCACGGCTGTGTTTAGGCCGCTTTACACCCACTTGACACACTAACAGAGAGATATCAATACATAGGTTTTAAGATTATTACTAGTCAGATATATTCTTGTGCGGTGAATCGGGCGTGTTGAGTCCAGTTCTCTGAGCAAGGAGTAGGTCTTGTCTATTACATATTGGGTTTATGGAACGGTATCTGAGCTAATTTGAAACTCTTGTTTTATGTATCACCCCACCTCAACTTTCCCGTTAAGCAGCCATAGTGTGTTTTCTGCATGTGTGACTCTGTTCTGTTTTGTAATTCAGTTCAAGTGTAACGGTTTTTACATTCCCTCTATAAGTGACACCTTATGAGAAGTGTCCTTTTCTGTGTGACTTATTTCACTTAGAATCGTCTTACCTAAATCCACTCATCATGCTGCTACTAGCCTTATGACATTGATTTCATGGCTGAGTGATATTCCATTGTACATAAGGACCACAACTTTTTTATACATTTTTCGCTTTCCTGGGATATTTAAGGTGGAAGGAAGTGGAGGTCCTTGTCAACAGAGCAGCCCTAAACTTTGGGGTGCTTGTGTCTTGCTGATTTTCAATTTTCCCACTTTATCCCCCCATGCGTGGAAGTGCCCTATGCTCTCTAACCTGTGTTTTTTAGATGTTTCAGGACACACCGTACACTTCTCCAGAGTGGCTGTTGGCAATGTACATCCCGCCCATCAGTGTAGCAAGGCTCACATTTCTCCATGGCCTGTCCTGCATTTCTGGTTTTGACACTTTTTTCAGCATGGCCCTTTTGACCGATGGGAAGCGAGACTTCTTTGTAGCGCTGATTTGCCTTTCCAGGTTGCTTGGTTGGCCAAACAGGGCGTATGCGTTTTTTCCTGAATATATTCAGGAAAAAACGCATACGCCCTTTTTGGCCAAGGGCATCATTGTCAACGTTTTGCCGCTTTTCATGTGCTTTAAAGGCGATTCGAATCTACCTCCTGAAATCTGTTTCCTGCAATTCTGCCTTGATTTCTAATCCTCTTCTTTGCCTTCCCTCAATATATTTGTGGACGAGAGTTATCATTTATAACTCTGCAGGTTTGTGAATTGCAGTGCCCTGAAGCTCCATTTTACAAGTCGCTTTTTTGGGAGCCGGCCGCAAAAGCGCAGGATGGCTTCAGGCCCTGTTCTGGTTCCGGGGGGCAGGCTGAGCCTGTGGTTAATTCTTCTTCCTGATGGGAAAATAGAGTGACCTGTGCCTGTCCCAACACCAAGAGCTAGTCTCTCATTGGTTCCCCGTCTTCCCGTTCATCCTCAGGACAAATTGCAACCTGTACGGAACAGGAGGTTAAAGGTGCTGATGCTCCAAGTAGGGAGATTGCTAGTAAAGTGGCTGGAATGGCGAACCCGAGCACAAGGAGATGAGAAATGAGGTGCGTTTTGGAAACCTTTCCCCATCACACGGTGTACCATCTTCTGGGTTTCTCATGCATGTTTTCGATGTAGGAAGATGCCCTTGAACCTGGAGATTTGGGACCCATGCGATGGGTAGCACGCAGTATTACTTTAAAGGGTCTGCGTTTGCTCACCCAACCTCACCAAACCTCTCAGCCCCAAGAGTGTCCACCCTTATGTCTCATCCAGCTGTGGGTCTAGATATGGTCAATCCAGGTTGCATCACAGCCCCTGAACGAATTGTGTAAGAATTTCTCTCTCTTTCCCTGTCTTTGTTTCATGGGTTTTTAAAAGTAATTTATTTTTATAATGCGGTTTAGCTGCTTTTCACGGCTGTGTTTAGGCCGCTTTACACCCACTTGACACACTAACAGAGAGATATCAATACATAGGTTTTAAGATTATTACTAGTCAGATATATTCTTGTGCGGTGAATCGGGCGTGTTGAATCCAGTTCTCTGAGCAAGGAGTAGGTCTTGTCTATTACATATTGGGTTTATGGAACGGTATCTGAGCTAATTTGAAACTCTTGTTTTATGTATCACCCCACCTCACCTTTCCCGTTAAGCAGCCATAGTGTGTTTTCTGCATGTGTGACTCTGTTCTGTTTTGTAATTCAGTTCAAGTGTAACGGTTTTTACATTCCCTCTATAAGTGACACCATATGGGAAGTGTCCTTTTCTGTGTGACTTATTTCACTTAGAATCGTCTTACCTAAATCCACTCATCATGCTGCTACTAGCCTTATGACATTGATTTCATGGCTGAGTGATATTCCACTGTACATAAGGACCACAACTTTTGTATCCATTTTTCGCTTTCCTGGGATATTTAAGGTGGAAGGAAGTGGAGGTCCTTGTCAACAGAGCAGCCCTAAACTTTGGGGTGCTTGTGTCTTGCTGATTTTCAATTTTCCCGCTTTATCCCCCCATGCGTGGAAGTGCCCTATGCTCTCTAAGCTGTGTTTTTTAGATGTTTCAGGACCCACCGTACACTTCTCCAGAGTGGCTGTTGGCAATGTACATCCCGCCCATCAGTGTAGCAAGGCTCCCATTTCTCCATGGCCTGTCCTGCATTTCTGGTTTTGACACTTTTTTCAGCATGGCCCTTTTGACCGATGGGAAGCGAGCCTTCTTTGTAGCGCTGATTTGCCTTTCCAGGTTGCTTGGTTGGCCAAAAAGGGCGTATGCGTTTTTTCCTGAATATATTCAGGAAAAAACGCATACGCCCTTTTTGGCCAAGGGCATCATTGTCAACGTTTTGCCGCTTTTCATGTGCTTTAAAGGCGATTCGAATCTACCTCCTGAAATCTGTTTCCTGCAATTCTGCCTTGATTTCTAATCCTCTTCTTTGCCTTCCCTCAATATATTTGTGGACGAGAGTTATCATTTATAACTCTGCAGGTTTGTGAATTGCAGTGCCCTGAAGCTCCATTTTACAAGTTGCTTTTTTGGGAGCCGGCCGCAAAAGCGCAGGATGGCTTCAGGCCCTGTTCTGGTTCCGGGGGGCAGGCTGAGCCTGTGGTTAATTCTTCTTCCTGATGGGAAAATAGAGTGACCTGTGCCTGTCCCAACACCAAGAGCTAGTCTCTCATTGGTTCCCCGTCTTCCCGTTCATCCTCAGGACAAATTGCAACCTGTACGGAAAAGGAGGTTAAAGGTGCTGATTCTCCAAGTAGGGAGATTGCTAGTAAAGTGGCTGGAATGGCGAACCCGAGCACAAGGAGATGAGAAATGAGGTGCGTTTTAGAAACCTTTCCCCATCACACGGTGTACCATCTTCTGGGTGTCTCATGCATGTTTTCGATGTAGGAAGATGCCCTTGAACCTGGAGATTTGGGACCCATGCGATGGGTAGCACGCAGTATTACTTTAAAGGGTCTGCGTTTGCTCACCCAACCTCACCAAACCTCTCAGCCCCAAGAGTGTCCACCCTTATGTCTCATCCAGCTGTGGGTCTAGATATGGTCAATCCAGGTTGCATCACAGCCCCTGAACGAATTGTGTAAGAATTTCTCTCTCTTTCCCTGTCTTTGTTTCATGGGTTTTTAAAAGTAATTTATTTTTATAATGGGGTTTAGCTGCTTTTCACGGCTGTGTTTAGGCCGCTTTACACCCACTTGACACACTAACAGAGAGATATCAATACATAGGTTTTAAGATTATTACTAGTCAGATATATTCTTGTGCGGTGAATCGGGCGTGTTGAGTCCAGTTCTCTGAGCAAGGAGTAGGTCTTGTCTATTACATATTGGGTTTATGGAACGGTATCTGAGCTAATTTGAAACTCTTGTTTTATGTATCACCCCACCTCACCTTTCCCGTTAAGCAGCCATAGTGTGTTTTCTGCATGTGTGACTCTGTTCTGTTTTGTAATTCAGTTCAAGTGTAACGGTTTTTACATTCCCTCTATAAGTGACACCTTATGAGAAGTGTCCTTTTCTGTGTGACTTATTTCACTTAGAATCGTCTTACCTAAATCCACTCATCATGCTGCTACTAGCCTTATGACATTGATTTCATGGCTGAGTGATATTCCATTGTACATAAGGACCACAACTTTTGTATCCATTTTTCGCTTTCCTGGGATATTTAAGGTGGAAGGAAGTGGAGGTGCTTGTCAACAGAGCAGCCCTAAACTTTGGGGTGCTTGTGTCTTGCTGATTTTCAATTTTCCCACTTTATCCCCCCATGCGTGGAAGTGCCCTATGCTCTCTAACCTGTGTTTTTTAGATGTTTCAGGACACACCGTACACTTCTCCAGAGTGGCTGTTGGCAATGTACATCCCGCCCATCAGTGTAGCAAGGCTCCCATTTCTCCATGGCCTGTCCTGCATTTCTGGTTTTGACACTTTTTTCAGCATGGCCCTTTTGACCGATGGGAAGCGAGACTTCTTTGTAGCGCTGATTTGCCTTTCCAGGTTGCTTGGTTGGCCAAACAGGGCGTATGCGTTTTTTCCTGAATATATTCAGGAAAAAACGCATACGCCCTTTTTGGCCAAGGGCATCATTGTCAACGTTTTGCCGCTTTTCATGTGCTTTAAAGGCGATTCGAATCTACCTCCTGAAATCTGTTTCCTGCAATTCTGCCTTGATTTCTAATCCTCTTCTTTGCCTTCCCTCAATATATTTGTGGACGAGAGTTATCATTTATAACTCTGCAGGTTTGTGAATTGCAGTGCCCTGAAGCTCCATTTTACAAGTCGCTTTTTTGGGAGCCGGCCGCAAAAGCGCAGGATGGCTTCAGGCCCTGTTCTGGTTCCGGGGGGCAGGCTGAGCCTGTGGTTAATTCTTCTTCCTGATGGGAAAATAGAGTGACCTGTGCCTGTCCCAACACCAAGAGCTAGTCTCTCATTGGTTCCCCGTCTTCCCGTTCATCCTCAGGACAAATTGCAACCTGTACGGAACAGGAGGTTAAAGGTGCTGATGCTCCAAGTAGGGAGATTGCTAGTAAAGTGGCTGGAATGGCGAACCCGAGCACAAGGAGATGAGAAATGAGGTGCGTTTTGGAAACCTTTCCCCATCACACGGTGTACCATCTTCTGGGTTTCTCATGCATGTTTTCGATGTAGGAAGATGCCCTTGAACCTGGAGATTTGGGACCCATGCGATGGGTAGCACGCAGTATTACTTTAAAGGGTCTGCGTTTGCTCACCCAACCTCACCAAACCTCTCAGCCCCAAGAGTGTCCACCCTTATGTCTCATCCAGCTGTGGGTCTAGATATGGTCAATCCAGGTTGCATCACAGCCCCTGAACGAATTGTGTAAGAATTTCTCTCTCTTTCCCTGTCTTTGTTTCATGGGTTTTTAAAAGTAATTTATTTTTATAATGCGGTTTAGCTGCTTTTCACGGCTGTGTTTAGGCCGCTTTACACCCACTTGACACACTAACAGAGAGATATCAATACATAGGTTTTAAGATTATTACTAGTCAGATATATTCTTGTGCGGTGAATCGGGCGTGTTGAATCCAGTTCTCTGAGCAAGGAGTAGGTCTTGTCTATTACATATTGGGTTTATGGAACGGTATCTGAGCTAATTTGAAACTCTTGTTTTATGTATCACCCCACCTCACCTTTCCCGTTAAGCAGCCATAGTGTGTTTTCTGCATGTGTGACTCTGTTCTGTTTTGTAATTCAGTTCAAGTGTAACGGTTTTTACATTCCCTCTATAAGTGACACCTTATGAGAAGTGTCCTTTTCTGTGTGACTTATTTCAATTAGAATCGTCTTACCTAAATCCACTCATCATGCTGCTACTAGCCTTATGACATTGATTTCATGGCTGAGTGATATTCCATTGTACATAAGGACCACAACTTTTTTATCCATTTTTCGCTTTCCTGGGATATTTAAGGTGGAAGGAAGTGGAGGTCCTTGTCAACAGAGCAGCCCTAAACTTTGGGGTGCTTGTGTCTTGCTGATTTTCAATTTTCCCACTTTATCCCCCCATGCGTGGAAGTGCCCTATGCTCTCTAAGCTGTGTTTTTTAGATGTTTCAGGACACACCGTACACTTCTCCAGAGTGGCTGTTGGCAATGTACATCCCGCCCATCAGTGTAGCAAGGCTCCCATTTCTCCATGGCCTGTCCTGCATTTCTGGTTTTGACACTTTTTTCAGCATGGCCCTTTTGACCGATGGGAAGCGAGACTTCTTTGTAGCGCTGATTTGCCTTTCCAGGTTGCTTGGTTGGCCAAAAAGGGCGTATGCGTTTTTTCCTGAATATATTCAGGAAAAAACGCATACGCCCTTTTTGGCCAAGGGCATCATTGTCAACGTTTTGCCGCTTTTCATGTGCTTTAAAGGCGATTCGAATCTACCTCCTGAAATCTGTTTCCTGCAATTCTGCCTTGATTTCTAATCCTCTTCTTTGCCTTCCCTCAATATATTTGTGGACGAGAGTTATCATTTATAACTCTGCAGGTTTGTGAATTGCAGTGCCCTGAAGCTCCATTTTACAAGTTGCTTTTTTGGGAGCCGGCCGCAAAAGCGCAGGATGGCTTCAGGCCCTGTTCTGGTTCCGGGGGGCAGGCTGAGCCTGTGGTTAATTCTTCTTCCTGATGGGAAAATAGAGTGACCTGTGCCTGTCCCAACACCAAGAGCTAGTCTCTCATTGGTTCCCCGTCTTCCCGTTCATCCTCAGGACAAATTGCAACCTGTACGGAAAAGGAGGTTAAAGGTGCTGATGCTCCAAGTAGGGAGATTGCTAGTAAAGTGGCTGGAATGGCGAACCCGAGCACAAGGAGATGAGAAATGAGGTGCGTTTTAGAAACCTTTCCCCATCACACGGTGTACCATCTTCTGGGTGTCTCATGCATGTTTTCGATGTAGGAAGATGCCCTTGAACCTGGAGATTTGGGACCCATGCGATGGGTAGCACGCAGTATTACTTTAAAGGGTCTGCGTTTGCTCACCCAACCTCACCAAACCTCTCAGCCCCAAGAGTGTCCACCCTTATGTCTCATCCAGCTGTGGGTCTAGATATGGTCAATCCAGGTTGCATCACAGCCCCTGAACGAATTGTGTAAGAATTTCTCTCTCTTTCCCTGTCTTTGTTTCATGGGTTTTTAAAAGTAATTTATTTTTATAATGCGGTTTAGCTGCTTTTCACGGCTGTGTTTAGGCCGCTTTACACCCACTTGATACACTAACAGAGAGATATCAATACATAGGTTTTAAGATTATTACTAGTCAGATATATTCTTGTGCGGTGAATCGGGCGTGTTGAATCCAGTTCTCTGAGCAAGGAGTAGGTCTTGTCTATTACATATTGGGTTTATGGAACGGTATCTGAGCTAATTTGAAACTCTTGTTTTATGTATCACCCCACCTCACCTTTCCCGTTAAGCAGCCATAGTGTGTTTTCTGCATGTGTGACTCTGTTCTGTTTTGTAATTCAGTTCAAGTGTAACGGTTTTTACATTCCCTCTATAAGTGACACCTTATGAGAAGTGTCCTTTTCTGTGTGACTTATTTCACTTAGAATCGTCTTACCTAAATCCACTCATCATGCTGCTACTAGCCTTATGACATTGATTTCATGGCTGAGTGATATTCCATTGTACATAAGGACCACAACTTTTTTATCCATTTTTCGCTTTCCTGGGATATTTAAGGTGGAAGGAAGTGGAGGTCCTTGTCAACAGAGCAGCCCTAAACTTTGGGGTGCTTGTGTCTTGCTGATTTTCAATTTTCCCACTTTATCCCCCCATGCGTGGAAGTGCCCTATGCTCTCTAAGCTGTGTTTTTTAGATGTTTCAGGACACACCGTACACTTCTCCAGAGTGGCTGTTGGCAATGTACATCCCGCCCATCAGTGTAGCAAGGCTCCCATTTCTCCATGGCCTGTCCTGCATTTCTGGTTTTGACACTTTTTTCAGCATGGCCCTTTTGACCGATGGGAAGCGAGACTTCTTTGTAGCGCTGATTTGCCTTTCCAGGTTGCTTGGTTGGCCAAAAAGGGCGTATGCGTTTTTTCCTGAATATATTCAGGAAAAAACGCATACGCCCTTTTTGGCCAAGGGCATCATTGTCAACGTTTTGCCGCTTTTCATGTGCTTTAAAGGCGATTCGAATCTACCTCCTGAAATCTGTTTCCTGCAATTCTGCCTTGATTTCTAATCCTCTTCTTTGCCTTCCCTCAATATATTTGTGGACGAGAGTTATCATTTATAACTCTGCAGGTTTGTGAATTGCAGTGCCCTGAAGCTCCATTTTACAAGTTGCTTTTTTGGGAGCCGGCCGCAAAAGCGCAGGATGGCTTCAGGCCC